>NC_089850.1:3790000-4032512 GCF_036373705.1 Amia ocellicauda
TATCCCTAACCTTAACCCTGATAACCATAACTCTAAACGTATGACCCTGACTTTAACCCAAGAAACATTGTAGCCTTATTACCCTAAACATAAACCTAACCCTAACCCTTCCAACTCTGTAACCCTATAACCCTGTCCCTAACCAAAAAAACCCTATAGAATTATAACTCTAACACTAACCTTAACCCTAACCCTAACCCTACAACTCTATAACACTATAACGGTAACCATAACCCTAACCCTAAAAACCGTATAGAATTATAACCCTAACCCTAACCCTAACCCTAACCTAACTCTGTAACCCTATAACCCCAACCCTAACCCAAACCCTAAAAACCGTATAGAATTATAACCCTAACCCTAACCCTAACCCTAACCTAACTCTGTAACCCTATGACCCCAACCCTAAGCCTAACCATATAAAATCTATAGAATTACAACCCTAACACTAACCCTGACCCTAACCCTACAACTCTGTAACATTATATCGGTAACCCTAACTCTAACCCTAACCCTAACCCTAACCCTAGCCCTAGCCCTACCAACTCTGTAACCCTATAACCCTGTCTCTAACCATAAAAACCCCATTGAATCATAACCCTAACACTAACCCTAACCCTAAACCTAACCCTAACCCTCCAACTCTTTAACACTATAACGGTAACCCTAACCCTAACCCTAACCCTAACCATAGCCCTAACCCTATCAACTCTGTACCCCTATAATCCTATCCCAAACCATAAAAAACCTATAGAATTATAACTCTAACCCTAACCCTAACCCTAACCCTAACCCTACAACACTGTTCCACTATAACGGTAACCCTAACTCTAACCCTAACTTTAACCCTAACCCTAACCCTAGCCCTAAACCAACCAACCTAACCCTACCCTAACCCTAACCCTATAGCAGTAACCCTACAACTCTGTAACCGTATTACGGTAAGCCTAACCCTAAAAACCCTATAGAATTATAATCCTAACCCTAACCTCAACCCTAACCCTAACCATAACCCTAACCCTATAGTAGTGACCTGTCAACTCTGTAACCCTATAACCCTATCCCTATCCATAAAAACCCTATAGAATTATAACCCTAACCCTAACCTCAACCCTAACCCTAACCATAACCCTAACCCTATAGTAGTAACCTGACAACTCTGAAACCCAATAAACCTATCCCTAACCAAAAAAAATCTAGAGAATTATAACCCTAACACTAACCCTAACCCTAACCCTAGCCCTAGCATCAACCAACTCTGTAACCCTATAACCCTATCCCTAACCATAAAAACACTATAGAATTATAACCCTAACACTATCCCTAACCCTAACCCTATAGCAGTAACCCTACATCTCTGTAACCCGATTATGGTAACCCTAACCCTAAAAACCGTATAGAATTATAACCCTAACCCTAACCCTAACCCTAACCTAACTCTGTAACCCTATGACCCCAACCCTAACCCTAACCATATAAAATCTATAGAATTACAACCCTAACACTAACCCTGACCCTAACCCTACAACTCTGTAACATTATATCGGTAACCCTAACTCTAACCCTAACCCTAACCCTAACCCTAACCCTAACCCTACAACACTGTTCCACTATAACGGTAACCCTAACCCTAACCCTAACCCTAACCCTAACCCTAGCCCTAAACCAACCAACTCTGTAACCCTATGACCCCTACCCTAACCCTAACCTTAAAGCAGTAATCCTACAACTCTGTAGCCCTATTATGGTAACCCTAACCTTAAATACCCTATAGAATTATGAACTTAACCCTAACCCTAACCCTAACCCAACCCAATCCCTATCCCTAACCCTAACCCTATAGCAGTAACCCTACAACTCTGTAACCGTATTACGGTAAGCCTAACCCTAAAAACCCTATAGAATTATAACCCTAACCCTAACCTTAACCCTAACCCTAACCATAACCCTAACCCTATAGTAGTGACCTGTCAACTCTGTAACCCTATAACCCTATCCCTATCCATAAAAAATCTATAGAAATATAACCCTAACACTAACCCTAACCCTAACCATAACCCTACAACTCTGCAACTTTATAACGGTAACCCTAACCCTAACCCTGACCCTAACCCTATAGTAGTAACCTGACAACTCTGAAACCCAATAACCCTATCCCTAACCAAAAAAAATCTAGAGAATTATAACCCTAACACTAACCCTAACCCTAACCCTAGCCCTAGCCCTACCAACTCTGTAACCCTATAACCCTATCCCTAACCATAAAAACACTATAGAATGATAACCCTAGCACTATCCCTAACCCTAACCCTAAAGCAGTAACCCTACATCTCTGTAACCCGATTATGGTAACCCTAACCCTAAAAACCGTATAGAATTATAACCCTAACCCTAACCCTAACCCTAACCATATAAAATCTATAGAATTACAACCCTAACACTAACCCTGACCCTAACCCTACAACTCTGTAACATTATATCGGTAACCCTAACTCTAACCCTAGCCCTAGCCCTACCAACTCTGTAACCCTATAACCCTGTCTCTAACCATAAAAACCCCATTGAATCATAACCCTATAACTAACCCTAACCCTAACCCTAACCCTAACCCTCCAACTCTTTAACACTATAACGGTAACCCTAACCCTAACCCTAACCCTAACCATAGCCCTAACCCTACCAACTCTGTAACCCTATAACCCTATCCCAAACCATAAAAAACCTATAGAATTATAACTCTAACCCTAACCCTAACCCTAACCCTAACCCTACAACACTGTTCCACTATAACGGTAACCCTAACGCTAACCCTAACTCTAACCCTAACCCTAACCCTAGCCCTAAACCAACCAACTCTGTAACCCTATGACCCCTACCCTAACCCTAACCTTAAAGCAGTAATCCTACAACTCTCTAGCCCTATTATGGTAACCCTAACCTTAAATACCCTATAGAATTATGAACTTAACCCTAACCCTAACCCTAACCCAACCCAAACCCTATCCCTAACCCTAACCCTATAGCAGTAACCCTACAACTCTGTAACCGTATTACGGTAAGCCTAACCCTAAAAACCCTATAGAATTATAACCCTAACCCTAACCTTAACCCTAACCATAACCCTAACCCTATAGTAGTGACCTGTCAACTCTGTAACCCTATAACCCTATCCCTATCCATAAAAAATCTATAGAAATATAACCCCAACACTAACCCTAACCCTAACCATAACCCTACAACTCTGCAACTTTATAACGGTAACCCTAACCCTAACCCTGACCCTAACCCTATAGTAGTAACCTGACAACTCTGAAACCCAATAACCCTATCCCTAACCAAAAAAAATCTAGAGAATTATAACCCTAACACTAACCCTAACCCTAACCCTAACCCTAACCTAACTCTGTAACCCTATAACCCTATCCCTAACCATAAAAACACTATAGAATGATAACCCTAGCACTATCCCTAACCCTAACCCTATAGCAGTAACCCTACATCTCTGTAACCCGATTATGGTAACCCTAACCCTAAAAACCGTATAGAATTATAACCCTAACCCTAACCCTAACCCTAACCATATAAAATCTATAGAATTACAACCCTAACACTAACCCTGACCCTAACCCTACAACTCTGTAACATTATATCGGTAACCCTAACTCTAACCCTAGCCCTAGCCCTACCAACTCTGTAACCCTATAACCCTGTCTCTAACCATAAAAAGCCCATTGAATCATAACCCTATAACTAACCCTAACCCTAACCCTAACCCTAACCCTCCAACTCTTTAACACTATAACGGTAACCCTAACCCTAACCCTAACCCTAACCATAGCCCTAACCCTACCAACTCTGTAACCCTATAACCCTATCCCAAACCATAAAAAACCTATAGAATTATAACTCTAACCCTAACCCTAACCCTAACCCTAACCCTACAACACTGTTCCACTATAACGGTAACCCTAACGCTAACCCTAACTCTAACCCTAACCCTAACCCTAGCCCTAAACCAACCAACTCTGTAACCCTATGACCCCTACCCTAACCCTAACCTTAAAGCAGTAATCCTACAACTCTCTAGCCCTATTATGGTAACCCTAACCTTAAATACCCTATAGAATTATGAACTTAACCCTAACCCTAACCCTAACCCAACCCAAACCCTATCCCTAACCCTAACCCTATAGCAGTAACCCTACAACTCTGTAACCGTATTACGGTAAGCCTAACCCTAAAAACCCTATAGAATTATAACCCTAACCCTAACCTTAACCCTAACCCTAACCATAACCCTAACCCTATAGTAGTGACCTGTCAACTCTGTAACCCTATAACCCTATCCCTATCCATAAAAAATCTATAGAAATATAACCCCAACACTAACCCTAACCCTAACCATAACCCTACAACTCTGCAACTTTATAACGGTAACCCTAACCCTAACCCTGACCCTAAACCCTATAGTAGTAACCTGACAACTCTGAAACCCAATAACCCTATCCCTAACCAAAAAAAATCTAGAGAATTATAACCCTAACACTAACCCTAACCCTAACCCTAACCCTAACCTAACTCTGTAACCCTATGACCCCAACCCTAAGCCTAACCATATAAAATCTATAGAATTACAACCCTAACACTAACCCTAACCCTAACCCTAGCCCTAGCCCTACCAACTCTGTAACCCTATAACTCTATCCCAAACCATAAAAACCTATAGAATTATAACTCTAACCCTAACCCTAACCCTAACCCTAACCCTACAACACTGTTCCACTATAACGGTAACCCTAACCCTAACCCTAACCCTATCCATAGCCCTAACACTACCAACTCTGTAACCCTATAACCCTATCCCAAACCATAGAAAACCTATAGAATTATAACTCTAACCCTAACCCTAACCCTAACCCTAACCCTACAACACTGTTCCACTACAACGGTAACCCTAACGCTAACCCTAACTCTAACCCTAACCCTAACCCTAGCCCTAAACCAACCAACTCTGTAACCCTATGACCCCTACCCTAACCCTAACCTTAAAGCAGTAATCCTACAACTCTGTAGCCCTATTATGGTAACCCTAACCTTAAATACCCTATAGAATTATGAACTTAACCCTAACCCTAACCCTAACCCAACCCAAACCCTATCCCTAACCCTAACCCTATAGCAGTAAACCTACAACTCTGTAACCGTATTACGGTAAGCCTAACCCTAAAAACCCTATAGAATTATAACCCTAACCCTAACCTTAACCCTAACCCTAACCATAACCCTAACCCTATAGTAGTGACCTGTCAACTCTGTAACCCTATAACCCTATCCCTATCCATAAAAAATCTATAGAAATATAACCCTAACACTAACCCTAACCCTAACCATAACCCTACAACTCTGCAACTTTATAACGGTAACCCTAACCCTAACCCTGACCCTAACCCTATAGTAGTAACCTGACAACTCTGAAACCCAATAACCCTATCCCTAACCAAAAAAAATCTAGAGAATTATAACCCTAACACTAACCCTAACCCTAACCCTAGCCCTAGCCCTACCAACTCTGTAACCCTATAACCCTATCCCTAACCATAAAAACACTATAGAATGATAACCCTAGCACTATCCCTAACCCTAAACCTATAGCAGTAACCCTACATCTCTGTAACCCGATTATGGTAACCCTAACCCTAAAAACCGTATAGAATTATAACCCTAACCCTAACCCTAACCCTAACCATATAAAATCTATAGAATTACAACCCTAACACTAACCCTGACCCTAACCCTACAACTCTGTAACATTATATCGGTAACCCTAACTCTAACCCTAACCCTAACCCTAACCCTAACCGTATTACGATAACCCTAACCCTAAAAACCCTATAGAATTATATCCCTAACCCTAACCTTAACCCTAACCCTAACCCTAACCCTATACCTAATCCTACATCTCTGTAACAGTATAAAGGTAACCAAAACCCTAACCCTAACCCTAACCCTAACCCTAACCCTAACAACACAATAGTATATACCCTAACCCTAACCCTAGCCCTAGCCCAACCAACTCTGTAACCCTATAACCGAATCCCTAACCACGAAAACCCTATAGAATTATAACCCTAACGCTAACTTTAACCCTAACCCTAACCCTAACCCTAACCCTAACCCTAGCAACTCTGTAACCCAATAACCCTATCCCTAACCTTCAAAACCCTATTGAATTATAACCCTAACCCTAACCCTAAGCCTAACCCTAACCCTAACCCTAACCTTGACCCTAACCATATCCCTAACCACAAAAACCCTATAGAATTACAACTCTAACACTAACACTAACCCTAACCCTACCAACTCTGAAACCCGATAACCCTATCCCCAACCATAAAAACCCTATAGAATTATATCCCAACACTAACCCTAACCCTAACCCTAGCCCTAGCCCTACCAACACTGTAACCCTATAACCCTAGCCCAAACCATAATAACCCTATAGAATTATAACCCTCACACTAACCCTAAACCTAGCCCTAACCCTACAACTCTGTGACACTATAACGGTAACCCTGACGCTAACCCTAACCCTAACCCTAACCCTAACCCTAACCCTAACCCTAACCCTAACCCTAACGCTAACCCTAACCCTCACCCTAACCCTAACCCTAACCTACCAACTCTATAACCCTATGTCCCCAACTCTAACCCTAACCCTAACCCGTACCTTATAGTAGTGACCTGACAACTCTGTAACCCTAAAACCCTATCCGTAAACATAAAAAATCTATAGAAATATAACCCTAACACTAACCCTAACCCTAACCCTAACCCTACATTTCTGTAATACTATGACGGTAGCCCTAAGCCTAGCCCTAACCATACCAACTCTGTAACCCTATAACCCTATCCCTAACCATAAAAACCTATAGAATTATAACACTAACACTAACCCTAAACCTAACCGTAGATCGAAACCAACAAACTCTGTGACTCTATAACCCCAACCCTAACCCTAACCCTATAGCACTTACCCTACAACTCTGTAACCCTATTATGGTAACACTAACCCTAAAAACCGAATCGAATTAAAACCCTAACCCTAACCCTAACCTAACTCTGTAACCCTATGACCCCAACCCTAACCCTAACCATAAAAAATCTATAGAATTATAACCCTAACACTAACCATAACCCTAACCCTATAGAAGTGACCTGACAACTCTGTAACCCTATAACCTTATCCCTAACCAAAAAAACCCTATAGAATTATAACCCAAACACTAACCCTAACCCTTACCCTAACCCTAGCCCTACCAACACTGTAACCCTATAACCCTATCCCTAACCATAATAACCCTATTGAATTATAACCCTAACACTAACCCTAACCCTAACCCTAACCCTAACCCTATTCCTAATTCTAACCCTAATCCTAACCCTTCAACTCTGTAACATTATTACGGTGACCCAAACCCTAACCCTAAACCTAGCACTAGCCCTACAAACTCTGTAATCCTACAACCCTTTCCCTAACCATAATAACCCTATTGAATTATAACCCTAACACTAACCCTAACCCTAACCCTAACCCTAACCCTAACCCTAAACTTAACCCTAACCCTAACCCTAACCCTAACCCTAACCCTAACCCTAACCCTAGCCCTAACCCTACCAACTCTGTAACCCTATAACCCTATCCCCAACCATAAAAACCCTATAGAATTATAACCCTAACACTAACCCTACACCTAACCGTAGATCGAAACCAACCTACTCTGTAACCCTATGACCCCAACCCAAACCCTATCCCTAACCCTAACCCTATAGCAGTGTCCCTACTACTCTGTAACCGTATTACGGTAACCCTAACCCTAAAAACCCTATAGAATTATAACTCTAACCCTAACCCTAACCCTAACCCTAACCCTACAACACTGTTCCACTATAACGGTAACCCTAACGCTAACCCTAACCCTAACCCTAACCCTAACCCTAAACCAACCAACTCTTTAACCCTATGACCCGAACCCTAACCCTAAACCTATAGCAGTTGCACTGCAACTCTGTAGCCCTATTATGGTAACCCTAACCTTAAATACCCTATAGAATTATGAACTTAACCCTAACCCTAACCCTAACCCAACCCAAACCCTATCCCTAACCCTAACCCTATAGCAGTAACCCTACAACTCTGTAACCGTATAACGATAACCCTAACCCTAAAAACCCTATAGAATTATAACCCTAACCCTAACCTTAACCCTAACCCTAACCCTAACCCTCACCCTAATCCTACATCTCTGTAACAGTATAAAGGTAACCAAAACCCTAACCCTAACCCTAACCCTAACCCTAACCCTAACCCTAACAACACAATAGTATATACCCTAACCCTAACCCTAGCCCTAGCCCAACCAACTCTGTAACCCTATAACCGAATCCCTAACCACGAAAACCCTATAGAATTATAACCCTAACGCTAACCCTAACCCTAACCCTAACCCTAACCCTAACCCTAACCCTAGCAACTCTGTAACCCAATAACCCTATCCCTAACCTTCAAAACCCTATTGAATTATAACCCTAACCCTAACCCTAAGCCTAACCCTAACCCTAACCCTAACCCTGACCCTAACCATATCCCTAACCACAAAAACCCTATAGAATTACAACTCTAACACTAACACTAACCCTAACCCTACCAACTCTGAAACCCGATAACCCTATCCCCAACCATAAAAACCCTATAGAATTATATCCCAACACTAACCCTAACCCTAACCCTAGCCCTAGCCCTACCAACACTGTAACCCTATAACCCTAGCCCAAACCATAATAACCCTATAGAATTATAACCCTCACACTAACCCTAAACCTAGCCCTAACCCTACAACTCTGTGACACTATAACGGTAACCCTGATGCTAACCCTAACCCTAACCCTAACCCTAGCCCTAGCCCTAACCCTACCAACTCTGTAACCCTATAACCCTATCCCCAACCATAAAAACCCTATAGAATTATAACCCTAGCACTAACCCTACACCTAACCGTAGATCGAAACCAACCTACTCTGTAACCCTATGACCCCAACCCAAACCATATCCCTTACCCTAACCCTATAGCAGTGTCCCTACAACTCTGTAACCGAATTACGGTAACCCTAACCCTAAAAACACTATAGAATTATAACTCTAACCCTAACCCTAAACCTGACTCTAACCCTAACACTACCAACTCTTTAACCCCATAACCCTAACCCTATAGTAGTAACCAGACAACTCTATAACCCTATGACCCTATCCCTAACCATAAAAACCCTATAGAATTATAACCCTAACCCTAACCCTAACCATAATCCTAACCCTAACCCTGGCCCTAACCCTACCAACTCTGTAACCCTATAACCCTATCCCTAACCATAAAAAATCTGTAGAATTATAACCCAAACACTAACCCTAACCCTAACCCAAACCCTACAACTCTGTAACACTATAATGGTAACCCTAACCCTAACCCTAACCCTAACCCTAACCCTACAACTCTGTAACATTATAACGGTAACCTAACCCGAACCCTAACCCAAACCCTATCCCTAGCCCTACCAACTCTGTAACCCTATAACCCTATCCGTAACCTTAAATACCCTATAGAATTATGAACTTAACCCTAACCCTAACCCTATAGCAGTAACCCTACAACTCTGTAACCGTATTACGGTAACCCTAACCCTAAAAACCCTATAGAATTATATCCCTAACCCTAACCTTAACCCAAACCCTAACCATAACGCTAACCCTATAGTAGTGACCTGACAACTCTGTAACCCTATAACCCTATCCCTAACCATAAAAAATCTATAGAAATATAACCCTAACACTAACCCTAACCCTAACCCTAACCCTAGCCCTAACCCTTCAAAATCTTTTACCCTATAACCCTAACCCTATAGTAGTAATCAGACAACTCTATAACCCTATAACCCTATCCATTACCATGAAAACCCTATAGAGGTATATCCCTAACACTAACCCTAACCCTAACCCTACCACTCTGTAACACTATAACAGTAACCCTAACCCTAACCCTAACCCTAACCCTAACCCTAGCCCTAGCACTACCAACTCTGTAACCCTATAACCCTATCCCTAACCACAAAAACTCGATAGAATTATAACTCTAACACTAACCCTAACCTGACCCTACAACTCTGTAACACTATAACGGTAACCCTAACGCTATCCCTAACCCTCACCCTAACCCTACCCCTAACCTACCAACTCTATAACCCTATGTCCCCAACTCTAACCCTAACCCTAACCCGTACCTTATAGTAGTGACCTGACAACTCTGTAACCCTAAAACCCTATCCGTAAACATAAAAAATCTATAGAAATATAACCCTAACACTAACCCTAACCCTAACCCTAACCCTACATTTCTGTAATACTATAACGGTAGCCCTAAGCCTAGCCCTAACCATACCAACTCTGTAACCCTATAACCCTATCCCTAACCATAAAAACCTATAGAATTATAACACTAACACTAACCCTAAACCTAACCGTAGATCGAAACCAACAAACTCTGTGACTCTATAACCCCAACCCTAACCCTAACCCTATAGCACTAACCCTACAACTTTGTAACCCTATTATGGTAACCCTAACCCTAAACACCGAATCGAATTAAAACCCTAACCCTAACCCTAACCTAACTCTGTAACCCTATGACCCCAACCCTAACCCTAACCATTAAAAATCTATAGAATTATAACCCTAACACTAACCATAACCCTAACCCTATAGAAGTGACCTGACAACTCTGTAACCCTATAACCTTATCCCTAACCAAAAAAACCCTATAGAATTATAACCCAAACACTAACCCTAACCCTTACCCTAACCCTAGCCCTACCAACACTGTAACCCTATAACCCTATCCCTAACCATAATAACCCTATTGAATTATAACCCTAACACTAACCCTAGACCTAACCCTAACCCTAACCCTATTCCTAATTCTAACCCTAATCCTAACCCTTCAACTCTGTAACATTATAACGGTGACCCAAACCCTAACCCTAAACCTAGCACTAGCCCTACAAACTCTGTAACCCTACAACCCTTTCCCTAACCATAATAACCCTATTGAATTATAACCCTAACACTAACCCTAACCCTAACCCTAACCCTAACCCTAACCCTAAACCTAACCCTAACCCTAACCCTAACCCTAACCCTAACCCTAACCCTAGCCCTAACCCTACCAACTCTGTAACCCTATAACCCTATCCCCAACCATAAAAACCCTATAGAATTATAACCCTAACACTAACCCTACACCTAACCGTAGATCGAAACCAACCTACTCTGTAACCCTATGACCCCAACCCAAACCCAATCCCTAACCCTAACCCTATAGCAGTGTCCCTACAACTCTGTAACCGTATTACGGTAACCCTAACCCTAAAAACCCTATAGAATTATAACCCTAACCCTAACCCTACAACACTGTTCCACTATAACGGTAACCCTAACGCTAACCCTAACCCTAACCCTAACCCTAACCCTAAACCAACCAACTCTTTAACCCTATGACCCGAACCCTAACCCTAAACCTATAGCAATTGCACTGCAACTCTGTAGCCCTATTATGGTAACCCTAACCTTAAATACCCTATAGAATTATGAACTTAACCCTAACCCTAACCCTAACCCAACCCAAACCCTATCCCTAACCCTAACCCTATAGCAGTAACCCTACAACTCTGTAACCGTATTACGATAACCCTAACCCTAAAAACCCTATAGAATTATAACCCTAACCCTAACCTTAACCCTAACCCTAACCCTAACCCTCACCCTAATCCTACATCTCTGTAACAGTATAAAGGTAACCAAAACCCTAACCCTAACCCTAACCCTAACCCTAACCCTAACAACACAATAGTATATACCCTAACCCTAACCCTAGCCCTAGCCCAACCAACTCTGTAACCCTATAACCGAATCCCTAACCACGAGAACCCTATAGAATTATAACCCTAACGCTAACCCTAACCCTAACCCTAACCCTAACCCTAACCCTAGCAAATCTGTAACCCAATAACCCTATCCCTAACCTTCAAAACCCTATTGAATTATAACCCTAACCCTAACCCTAAGCCTAACCCTAACCCTAACCCTAACCCTGACCCTAACCATATCCCTAACCACAAAAACCCTATAGAATTACAACTCTAACACTAACACTAACCCTAACCCTACCAACTCTGAAACCCGATAACCCTATCCCCAACCATAAAAACCCTATAGAATTATATCCCAACACTAACCCTAACCCTAACCCTAGCCCTAGCCCTACCAACACTGTAACCCTATAACCCTAGCCCAAACCATAATAACCCTATAGAATTATAACCCTGACACTAACCCTAAACCTAGCCCTAACCCTACAACTCTGTGACACTATAACGGTAACCCTGACGCTAACCCTAACCCTAACCCTAACCCTAGCCCTAGCCCTAACCCTACCAACTCTGTAACCCTATAACCCTATCCCCAACCATAAAAACCCTATAGAATTATAACCCTAGCACTAACCCTACACCTAACCGTAGATCGAAACCAACCTACTCTGTAACCCTATGACCCCAACCCAAACCATATCCCTTACCCTAACCCTATAGCAGTGTCCCTACAACTCTGTAACCGAATTACGGTAACCCTAACCCTAAAAACACTATAGAATTATAACTCTAACCCTAACCCTAAACCTGACTCTAACCCTAACACTACCAACTCTTTAACCCCATAACCCTAACCCTATAGTAGTAACCAGACAACTCTATAACCCTATGACCCTATCCCTAACCATAAAAACCCTATAGAATTATAACCCTAACCCTAACCCTAACCCTAACCCTAACCCTAACCCTAGCCCTAACCCTACCAACTCTGCAAGCCTATAACCTTATCCCTAACCACAAAAACCCTATAGAATTAGAACTCTAACACTAACCCTACACCTAAGCCTAGCCATAACCCTACCAACTCTGTAACCCTATAACCCTATCCCTAACCATAATAACCCTATAGAATTATAACCCTAACACTTAACCTAACCCTAACCCTAACCCTATCCCTAACCTTAACCCTGATAACCATAACTCTAAACATATGACCCTGACTTTAACCCAAGAAACATTGTAGCCTTATTACCCTAAACCTAACCCTAACCCTAACCCTTCCAACTCTGTAACCCAATAACCGTATCCGTAACCAAAAAACACTATAGAATTATAACTCTAACCCTAACCCTAACCCTAGCCCTAAACCAACCTACTCTGTAACCCTATGACCCCAACCCAAACTCTATACCTAACCCTAACCATACCAACTCTGTAACCCTATGACCCTATCCCTAACCATAATATCCCTATAGAATTATTACCCTAACACTAACCCTAACCCTAACCCTACCACTCTGTAACACTATAACGGTAACCCTAACACTAACCCTAACCATAATCCTAACCCTAACCCTGGCCCTAACCCTACCAACTCTGTAAGCCTATAACCCTATCCCTAACCATAAAAAATCTGTAGAATTATAACCCAAACACTAACCCTAACCCTAACCCAAACCCTACAACTCTGTAACACTATAATGGTAACCCTAACCCTAACCCTAAACCTAACCCTATCCCAAACCCTAGCCCTAACCCTACGAACACTGAAAACCTGTCTCTAACCATAAAAGATATATAAGAATTATAACCCAAACACTAACCCTAATCCTAACCCTAACTCTAGCCCTAACACTACCAACTCTGTAACCCTATTATCCTAAACATAACCCTATAAACCCGATAGACTTATAAACATAACCCTAATTATTTAACACTATCCCTAACCTTGGAAACCTTATAGACTTATAATCATAACTATAAATGTATAACCCTGACTTTAACCCAAGAAACGTTGTAGCCTTATTACCCTAACCCTAACCCTATCCCTAACTTACCAACTCATTAACCATATGTCCCCAACCCTAACCCTAACCCTAACACTAACCCTAACCCTAACCCTACAACTCTGTAACATTATATGGGTAACCCTAACTCTAACCCTAACAATACCAACTATGTAACCCTATAACCCTATCCCTAACCATAAAAACCCTATAGAATTATAACCCTAACACTAACCCTAAACCTAACCGTAGACCTAAACCTACCAACTCTGTAACCCTATGTCCCCAACCCAAACCCTAACCCTATTCCTAACCTTATAGCATTAACCCTACAACTCTGTAACATTATAAGGGTAACCCTAACGCTAACCCTAACCCTAGCCCTAACCCTAACCCTAGTCCTAGCCCTACCAACACTGTAACCCTATAACCCTATCCCTAACCATAATAACCCTATAGAATTATAACCCTGAGACTAACCCTAACCCTAACCCTATCCCTGCAACTCTGTAACATTATAACGGTAACCCTAACTCTTACCCTAACCCTAACCCTAACCCTACAGTATTGACCTGACAACTCTTTACCCTAAAACCCTATCCCTAACCATAAAAAATCTGTAGAATTATAACCCAAACACTAACCCTAACCCTAACCCAAACACTACAACTCTGTAACATTATATCGGTAACCCTAATCCTAACCCTAACCCTAACCCTAACCCTACAACTCTGTAACATTATAACGGTAACCTAACCCGAACCCTAACCCAAACCCTATCCCTAGCACTACCAACTCTGTAACCCTATAAGCCTATCCGTAACCTTAAATAACCTATAGAATTATGAACTTAACCCTAACCCTAACCCTATAGCAGTAACCCTACAACTCTGTAACCGTATTACAGTAACCCTAACCCTAAACACCCTATAGAATTATATCCCTAACCCTAACCTTAACCCTAACCCTAACCATAACGCTAACCCTATAGTAGTGACCTGACAACTCTGTAACCCTATAACCCTATCCCTAACCATAAAAAATCTATAGAAATATAACCCTAAAACTAACCCTAACCCTAACCCTAACCCTAACCCTACTAACTCTGTAACCCTATAACCCTATTCCTAACCATAAAAATCCTATAGAATTATAACCCTAACACTATCCCTAAACCTAATTGTAGATCTAAACAAACCAACTCTGTGACCCTATGACCCCAACCCTAACCCTAACACTATAGCAGTAACCCTACAACTCTGTAACCCTATGACTCCAACCCTAACCCTAACAACGCTATAGAATTAAAACCCTAACCCTAACCCTATCCCTACCATAACCCTACTACTCTGTAACACTATAACGGAAACCCTAACCCTAACCCTTACCCTATTCCTAATCCTAACCCTAACTCTAACCCTAGAACTCTGTAACATTATAACGGTAACCCTAACCCTAACCCTAATCCTAGCACTAGCCCTACAGACTCTGTAACCCTACAACGCTATCCCTAACCATAAAAACCCAATAGAATAATATCCCTAACACTAATCCCTAACCCTAACCCTAGCCCTAACCCTACCAACTCTGTAACACTATAACACTATCCCTAACCTTGAAAGCCCTATAGAATTATAACCCTAACACTAACACTAACGCTAACCCTTACCCTAACCCTAACCCTACAACTCTGATACACTAGAACGGTAACCCTAACGCTAACCCTAACCCTAACCCTAACCCTAGCCCTAACCCTTCAAAATCTTTTACCCTATAACCCTAACCCTATAGTAGTAATCAGACAACTCTATAACCCTATAACCCTATCCATTACCATAAAAACCCTATAGAGGTATAACCCTAACACTAACCCTAACCCTAACCCTACCACTCTGTAACACTATAACAGTAACCCTAACCCTAACCCTAACACTAACCCTAGCCCTAACCCTACCAACTCTGTAACCCTATAACCCTATCCCTAACCTTGAAAACCCTATAGAATTATAACCCTAACACTAACACTAACCCTAACCCTAACCCTAACCCTATGCCTAACCATAAAAACCTATAGAATTATAACACTAACACTAACCCTAAACCTAACCGTAGATTGAAACCAATCAACTCTGTAACCCTATGACCCCAACCCTAACCCTAACCCTATAGCAGTAACCCTACAACTCTGTAACCCGATTATGGTAACCCTAACCCTAAAAACGCTATAGAATTATAACCCTAACCCTAACCCTAACCCTAACCTAACTCTATAACCCTATGACCCCAACCCTAACCCTAACCATAAAAAATCTATAGAATTATAACCCTAACACTAACCCTAACCCTAACCCATCCCTACAACTCTGTAACATTATAACGGTAACCCTAACTCTTACCCTAACCCTAACCCTAACCCTAAAGCAGTGACCTGACAACTCTGTAACCCTATAACCCTATCCCTAACCATAAAAAATCTGTAGAATTATAACCCAAACACTAACCCTAACCCTAACCCAAACCCTACAACTCTGTAACACTATAACGGTAACCCTAACCCTAACCCTAACCCTAACCCTAACCCTAACCCTACGAACACTGTAAACCTGTCTCTAACCATAAAAGATATATAGAATTATAACCCAAACACTAACCCTAATCCTAACCCTAAACCTATCGCAGTAACCCAAAAACTCTGTAACCCTATTACGGTAACCCTAACACTAAGAACCCTATAGAATTGTAACTCTAACCCTAACCCTAACCCTAACCTACCAACTCTGTAACCCTATGAGCCCAACCCAAACCCTAACCCTAACCCTAACCCTATAGCAGTAACCCTACAACTCTGTAACCCTATTACGGTAACCCTAACCCTAAAAACCCTATAGAATTATAACTCTAACCCTAACCCTAACCCTAACCCTAGCCCTAGCACTACCAACTCTGTAACCCTATAACCCTATCCCTAACCACAAAAACTCGATAGAATTATAACTCTAACACTAACCCTAAGCTGACCCTACAACTCTGTAACACTATAACGGTAACCCTAACGCTAACCCTAACCCTCACCCTAACCCTAACCCTAACCTACCAACTCTATAACCCTATGTCCCCAACTCTAACCCTAACCCTAACCCGTACCTTATAGTAGTGACCTGACAACTCTGTAACCCTAAAACCCTATCCGTAAACATAAAAAATCTATAGAAATATAACCCTAACACTAACCCTAACCCTAACCCTAACCCTACATTTCTGTAATACTATAACGGTAGCCCTAAGCCTAGCCCTAACCATACCAACTCTGTAACCCTATAACCCTATCCCTAACCATAAAAACCTATAGAATTATAACACTAACACTAACCCTAAACCTAACCGTAGATCGAAACCAACAAACTCTGTGACTCTATAACCCCAACCCTAACCCTAACCCTATAGCACTAACTCTACAACTCTGTAACCCTATTATGGTAACACTAACCCTAAAAACCGAATCGAATTAAAACCCTAACCCTAACCCTAACCTAACTCTGTAACCCTATGACCCCAACCCTAACCTTAACCATAAAAAATCTATAGAATTATAACCCTAACACTAACCATAACCCTAACCCTATAGAAGTGACCTGACAACTCTGTAACCCTATAACCTTATCCCTAACCAAAAAAACCCTATAGAATTATAACCCAAACACTAACCCTAACCCTTACCCTAACCCTAGCCTTACCAACACTGTAACCCTATAACCCTATCCCTAACCATAATAACCCTATTGAATTATAACCCTAACACTAACCCTAACCCTAACCCTAACCCTAACCCTATTCCTAATTCTAACCCTAATCCTAACCCTTCAACTCTGTAACATTATAACGGTGACCCAAACCCTAACCCTAAACATAGCACTAGCCCTACAAACTCTGTAACCCTACAACCCTTTCCCTAACCATAATAACCCTATTGAATTATAACCCTAACACTAACCCTAACCCTAACCCTAACCCTAAACCTAACCCTAACCCTAACCCTAACCCTAAACCTAACCCTAACCCTAACCCTAGCCCTAACCCTACCAACTCTGTAACCCTATAACCCTATCCCCAACCATAAAAACCCTATAGAATTATAACCCTAACACTAACCCTACACCTAACCGTAGATCGAAACCAACCTACTCTGTAACCCTATGACCCCAACCCAAACCCTATCCCTAACCCTAACCCTATAGCAGTGTCCCTACTACTCTGTAACCGTATTACGGTAACCCTAACCCTAAAAACCCTATAGAATTATAACTCTAACCCTAACCCTAACCCTAACCCTAACCCTACAACACTGTTCCACTATAACGGTAACCCTAACGCTAACCCTAACCCTAACCCTAACCCTAACCCTAAACCAACCAACTCTTTAACCCTATGACCAGAACCCTAACCCTAAACCTATAGCAGTTGCACTGCAACTCTGTAGCCCTATTATGGTAACCCTAACCTTAAATACCCTATAGAATTATGAACTTAACCCTAACCCTAACCCTAACCCAACCCAAACCCTATCCCTAACCCTAACCCTATAGCAGTAACCCTACAACTCTGTAACCGTATTACGATAACCCTAACCCTAAAAACCCTATAGAATTATAACCCTAACCCTAACCTTAACCCTAACCCTAACCCTAACCCTCACCCTAATCCTACATCTCTGTAACAGTATAAAGGTAACCAAAACCCTAACCCTAACCCTAACCCTAACCCTAACCCTAACCCTAACCCTAACCCTAACAACACAATAGTATATACCCTAATCCTAACCCTAGCCCTAGCCCTACCAACTCTGTAACCCTATAACCGAATCCCTAACCACGAAAACCCTATAGAATTATAACCATAACGCTAACCCTAACCCTAACCCTAACCCTAACCCTAACCCTAGCAACTCTGTAACCCAATAACCCTATCCCTAACCTTCAAAACCCTATTGAATTATAACCCTAACCCTAACCCTAACCCTAACCCTAACCCTAACCCTACCAACTCTGAAACCCGATAACCCTATCCCCAACCATAAAAACCCTATAGAATTACAACCTAACCCTAACCATAACCCTAGCCCAGCCATACCAACACTGTAACCCTATAACCCTAGCCCTAACCATAATAACCCTATAGAATTATAACCCTGACGCTAACCCTAACCCTAACCCTAACCCTAACCCCAGCCCTAGCCCTAACTCTACCAACTCTGTAACCCTATAACCCTATCCCCAACCATAAAAACCGTATAGAATTATAACCCTAACACTAACCCTACACCTAACCGTAGATCGAAACCAACCTACTCTGTAACCCTATGACCCCAACCCAAACCCTATCCCTTACCCTAGCCCTATAGCAGTGTCCCTACAACTCTGTAACCGTATTACGGTAACCCTAACCCTAAAAACCGTATAGAATTATAACTCTAACCCTAACCCTAAACCTGACTCTAACCCTAACACTACCAACTCTTTAACCCCATAACCCTAACCCTATAGTAGTAAGCAGACAACTCTATAACCCTATGACCCTATCCCTAACCATAAAAACCCTATAGAATTATAACCCTAACCCTAACCCTAACCCTAACCCTAGCCCTAACCCTACCAACTCTGCAAGCCTATAACCTTATCCCTAACCACAAAAACCCTATAGAATTAGAACTCTAACACTAACCCTACACCTAAGCCTAGCCCTAACCCTACAAACTCTGTAACCCTATAACCCTATCCCTAGCCATAATAACCCTATAGAATTATAACCCTAACACTTAACCTAACCCTAACCCTAACCCTATCCCTAACCTTAACCGTGATAACCATAACTCTAAACATATGACCCTGACTTTAACCCAAGAAACATTGTAGCCTTATTACCCTAAACCTAACCCTAACCCTAACCCTTCCAACTCTGTAACCCTATAACCGTATCCGTAACCAAAAAACACTATAGAATTATAACTCTAACCCTAACCCTAACCCTAGCCCTAAACCAACCTACTCTGTAACCCTATGACCCCAACCCAAACTCTATCCCTAACCCTAACCCTAGCCCTAACCATACCAACTCTGTAACCCGTTGACCCTATCCCTCACCATAAAAACCCTATAGAATTATAACCCTAACACTAACCCTAACCCTAACCCTATTACTAACCCTAACCCTAGCCCTAAACCCAACCAACTCTGTAACCCTATAACCCTGTCCCTAACCATAAAAACCCCATAGAATTATAACCCTAACACTAACCATAACCCTCACCCTAAACCTACAACTCTGTAACCCTATAACCGTATCCGTAACCAAAAAACACTATAGAATTATAACCCTAACACTAACCTTAACCCTAACCGTAGACCAAAACCAACAAACAATGTAACCCTATGACCGCAACCCTAACCCTAACCCTAACCCTAACCCTAGCCCTAGCCCTACCAACACTGTAACCCTATAACCCTATCCCAAACCATAATATCCCTATAGAATTATTACCCTAACACTAACCCTAACCCTAACCCTACCTCTTTGTAACACTATAACGGTAACCCTAACCCTAACCCTAACCCTAATCCTAACCCTAACCCTGACCCTAACCCTACGAACTCTGTAACCCTATAACCCTGTCCCTAACCATAAAAACCCTATAGAATTATAACTCTAACCCTAACCCTAACCCTACAACTCTATAACACTATAACGGTAACCATAACCCTAACCCTAACACTAACCCTAGCCCTAACCCTACCAACTCTGTAACCCTATAACACTATCCCTAACCTTATAAACCCTATAGAATTATAACCCTAACACTAACACTAACCCTAACCCTAACCCTAACCCTATCCCTAACCATAAAAACCTATAGAATTATAACACTAACGCTAACCCTAAACATAACCGTAGATTGAAACCAACCAACTCTGTAACCCTATGACCCCAACCCTAACCCTAACCCTATAGCAGTAACCCTACAACTCTGTAACCCGATTATGGTAACCCTAACCCTAAAAACGCTATAGAATTATAACCCTAACCCTAACCCTAACCCTAACCTAACTCTGTAACCCTATGACCCCAACCCTAACCCTAACCATAAAAAATCTATAGAATTAAAACCCTAACACTAACCCTAACCCTACAACTCTGTAACATTATAACGGTAACCCTAACTCTTACCCTAACCCTACAGTAGTGACCTGACAACTCTGTAACCCTATAACCCTATCCTTAACCATAAAAAATCTGTAGAATTATAACCCAAACACTAACCCTAACCCTAACCCAAACCCTACAACTCTGTAACACTCTAACGGTAACCCTAACCCTAACCCTAACCCTAACCCTAACCCTAAGCCTAACCCTAGCCCTAACCCTACGAACACTGTAAACCTGTCTCTAACCATAAAAGATATATAAAATTATAACCCAAACACTAACCCTAATCCTAACCCTAAACCTATCGCAGTAACCCAAAAACTCTGTAACCCTATTACGGTAACCCTAACACTAAGAACCCTATAGAATTGTAACTCTAACCCTAACCCTAACCCTAACCTACCAACTCTGTAACCCTATGAGCCCAACCCAAACCCTAACCCTAACCCTAATCCTATAGCAGTAACCCTACAACTCTGTAACCCTATTACGGTAACCCTAACCCTAAAAACCCTATAGAATTATAACTCTAACCCTAACCCTAACCCTAACCCTAACCCTAACCCTAACCCTAACCTTAACCCTATCCCTAACCATAAAAAATCTATAGAAATATAACCCTTACACTAACCCTAACCCTAACCCTAACCCTAACCCTATCTCTAACCTTGAAAACCCTATAGAATTACAACCCTAACCCTAACCCAAACCCTAGCCCTAGCCCTACCAACACTGTAACCCTATAACCCTAGACCTAACCATAAAACCCTATAGAATTATAACCCTGACAATAACCCTAACCCTAGCCCTAACCCTACAACTCTGTGACACTATAACGGTAACCCTGACGCTAACCCTAACCCTAACCCTAACCCTAACCCTAACCCTAACCCTAGCCCTAGCCCTAACCCTACCAACTCTGTAACCCTATAACCCTATCCCCAACCATAAAAACCCTATAGAATTATAACCCTAACACTAACCCTACACCTAACCGTAGATCGAAACCAACCTACTCTGTAACCCTTTGACCCCAACCCAAACCCTATCCCTTACACTAACCCTATAGCAGTGTCCCTACAACTCTGTAACCGTATTACGGTAACCCTAACCCTAAAAACCCTATAGAATTATAACTCTAACCCTAACCCTAAACCTGACTCTAACCCTAACACTACCAACTCTTTAACCCCATAACCCTAACCCTATAGTAGAAACCAGACAACTCTATAACCCTATGACCCTATCCCTAACCATAAAAACCCTATAGAATTATAACCCTAACCCTAACCCTAACCCTAGCCCTAACCCTACCAACTCTGCAAGCCTATAACCTTATCCCTAACCACAAAAACCCTATAGAATTAGAACTCTAACACTAACCCTACACCTAAGCCTAGCCCTAACCCTACCAACTCTGTAACCCTATAACCCTATCCCTAACCATAATAACCCTATAACCCTAACCCTAACCCTAACCCTAACCCTAACCCTAACCCTAACCCTAACCCTAACCCTAAAAACCCTATAGAATTATAACTCTAACCCTAACCCTAAACCTGACTCTAACCCTAACACTACCAACTCTTTAACCCCATAACCCTAACCCTATAGTAGAAACCAGACAACTCTATAACCCTATGACCCTATCCCTAACCATAAAAACCCTATAGAATTATAACCCTAACCCTAACCCTAACCCTAGCCCTAACCCTACCAACTCTGCAAGCCTATAACCTTATCCCTAACCACAAAAACCCTATAGAATTAGAACTCTAACACTAACCCTACACCTAAGCCTAGCCCTAACCCTACCAACTCTGTAACCCTATAACCCTATCCCTAACCATAATAACCCTATAACCCTAACCCTAACCCTAACCCTAACCCTAACCCTAAAAACCCTATAGAATTATAACTCTAACCCTAACCCTAAACCTGACTCTAACCCTAACACTACCAACTCTTTAACCCCATAACCCTAACCCTATAGTAGAAACCAGAAAACTCTATAACCCTATGACCCTATCCCTAACCATAAAAACCCTATAGAATTATAACCCTAACCCTAACCCTAACCCTAACCCTAGCCCTAACCCTAACAACTCTGCAAGCCTATAACCTTATCCCTAACCACAAAAACCCTATAGAATTAGAACTCTAACACTAACCCTACACCTAAGCCTAGCCATAACCCTACCAACTCTGTAACCCTATAACCCTATCCCTAACCATAATAACCCTATAGAATTATAACCCTAACACTTAACCTAACCCTAACCCTAACCCTATCCCTAACCTTAACCCTGATAACCATAACTCTAAACATATGACCCTGACTTTAACCCAAGAAACATTGTAGCCTTATTACCCTAAACCTAACCCTAACCCTAACCCTTCCAACTCTGTAACCCTATAACCGTATCCGTAACCAAAAAACACTATAGAATTATAACTCTAACCCTAACCCTAACCCTAGCCCTAAACCAACCTACTCTGTAACCCTATGACCCCAACCCAAACTCTATACCTAACCCTAACCATACCAACTCTGTAACCCTATGACCCTATCCCTAACCATAATATCCCTATAGAATTATTACCCAAACACTAACCCTAACCCTAACCCTACCACTCTGTAACACTATAACGGTAACCCTAACCCTAACCCTAACCATAATCCTAACCCTAACCCTGGCCCTAACCCTACCAACTCTGTAAGCCTATAACCCTATCCCTAACCATAAAAAATCTGTAGAATTATAACCCAAACACTAACCCTAACCCTAACCCAAACCCTACAACTCTGTAACACTATAATGGTAACCCTAACCCTAACCCTAACCCTAACCCTATCCCAAACCCTAGCCCTAACCCTACGAACACTGAAAACCTGTCTCTAACCATAAAAGATATATAAGAATTATAACCCAAACACTAACCCTAATCCTAACCCTAACTCTAGCCCTAACACTACCAACTCTGTAACCCTATTATCCTAAACATAACCCTATAAACCCGATAGACTTATAAACATAACCCTAATTATTTAACACTATCCCTAACCTTGGAAACCTTATAGACTTATAATCATAACTATAAATGTATAACCCTGACTTTAACCCAAGAAACGTTGTAGCCTTATTACCCTAACCCTAACCCTATCCCTAACTTACCAACTCATTAACCATATGTCCCCAACCCTAACCCTAACCTAAACACTAACCCTAACCCTAACCCTACAACTCTGTAACATTATATGGGTAACCCTAACTCTAACCCTAACCCTAACTCTAACCCTAACAATACCAACTATGTAACCCTATAACCCTATCCCTAACCATAAAAACCCTATAGAATTATAACCCTAACACTAACCCTAAACCTAACCGTAGACCTAAACCTACCAACTCTGTAACCCTATGTCCCCAACCCAAACCCTAACCCTATTCCTAACCTTATAGCATTAACCCTACAACTCTGTAACATTATAAGGGTAACCCTAACGCTAACCCTAACCCTAGCCCTAACCCTAACCCTAGTCCTAGCCCTACCAACACTGTAACCCTTTAACCCTATCCCTAACCATAATAACCCTATAGAATTATAACCCTGAGACTAACCCTAACCCTAACCCTATCCCTGCAACTCTGTAACATTATAACGGTAACCCTAACTCTTACCCTAACCCTAACCCTAACCCTACAGTATTGACCTGACAACTCTTTACCCTAAAACCCTATCCCTAACCATAAAAAATCTGTAGAATTATAACCCAAACACTAACCCTAACCCTAACCCAAACACTACAACTCTGTAACATTATATCGGTAACCCTAACCCTAACCCTAACCCTAACCCTAACCCTACAACTCTGTAACATTATAACGGTAACCTAACCCGAACCCTAACCCAAACCCTATCCCTAGCACTACCAACTCTGTAACCCTATAAGCCTATCCGTAACCTTAAATAACCTATAGAATTATGAACTTAACCCTAACCCTAACCCTATAGCAGTAACCCTACAACTCTGTAACCGTATTACAGTAACCCTAACCCTAAAAACCCTATAGAATTATATCCCTAACCCTAACCTTAACCCTAACCCTAACCATAACGCTAACCCTATAGTAGTGACCTGACAACTCTGTAACCCTATAACCCTATCCCTAACCATAAAAAATCTATAGAAATATAACCCTAAAACTAACCCTAACCCTAACCCTAACCCTAACCCTACTAACTCTGTAACCCTATAACCCTATTCCTAACCATAAAAATCCTATAGAATTATAACCCTAACACTATCCCTAAACCTAATCGTAGATCTAAACAAACCAACTCTGTGACCCTATGACCCCAACCCTAACCCTAACCCTATAGCAGTAACCCTACAACTCTGTAACCCTATGACTCCAACCCTAACCCTAACAACGCTATAGAATTAAAACCCTAACCCTAACCCTATCCCTACCATAACCCTACTACTCTGTAACACTATAACGGAAACCCTAACCCTAACCCTTACCCTATTCCTAATCCTAACCCTAACCCTAACCCTAGAACTCTGTAACATTATAACGGTAACCCTAACCCTAACCCTAATCCTAGCACTAGCCCTACAGACTCTGTAACCCTACAACCCTATCCCTAACCATAAAAACCCAATAGAATAATATCCCTAACACTAATCCCTAACCCTAACCCTAGCCCTAACCCTACCAACTCTGTAACACTATAACACTATCCCTAACCTTGAAAGCCCTATATAATTATAACCCTAACACTAACACTAACGCTAACCCTTACCCTAACCCTAACCCTACAACTCTGATACACTAGAACGGTAACCCTAACGCTAACCCTAACCCTAACCCTAACCCTAGCCCTAACCCTTCAAAATCTTTTACCCTATAACCCTAACCCTATAGTAGTAATCAGACAACTCTATAACCCTATAACCCTATCCATTACCATAAAAACCCTATAGAGGTATAACCCTAACACTAACCCTAACCCTAACCCTACCACTCTGTAACACTATAACAGTAACCCTAACCCTAACCCTAACACTAACCCTAGCCCTAACCCTACCAACTCTGTAACCCTATAACCCTATCCCTAACCTTGAAAACCCTATAGAATTATAACCCTAACACTAACACTAACCCTAACCCTAACCCTAACCCTATGCCTAACCATAAAAACCTATAGAATTATAACACTAACACTAACCCTAAACCTAACCGTAGATTGAAACCAAACAACTCTGTAACCCTATGACCCCAACCCTAACCCTAACCCTATAGCAGTAACCCTACAACTCTGTAACCCGATTATGGTAACCCTAACCCTAAAAACGCTATAGAATTATAACCCTAACCCTAACCCTAAACCTAACCTAACTCTATAACCCTATGACCCCAACCCTAACCCTAACCATAAAAAATCTATAGAATTATAACCCTAACACTAACCCTAACCCTAACCCATCCCTACAACTCTGTAACATTATAACGGTAACCCTAACTCTTACCCTAACCCTAACCCTAACCCTAAAGCAGTGACCTGACAACTCTGTAACCCTATAACCCTATCCCTAACCATAAAAAATCTGTAGAATTATAACCCAAACACTAACCCTAACCCTAACCCAAACCCTACAACTCTGTAACACTATAACGGTAACCCTAACCCTAACCCTAACCCTAACCCTAACCCTAACCCTACGAACACTGTAAACCTGTCTCTAACCATAAAAGATATATAGAATTATAACCCAAACACTAACCCTAATCCTAACCCTAAACCTATCGCAGTAACCCAAAAACTCTGTAACCCTATTACGGTAACCCTAACACTAAGAACCCTATAGAATTGTAACTCTAACCCTAACCCTAACCCTAACCTACCAACTCTGTAACCCTATGAGCCCAACCCAAACCCTAACCCTAACCCTAACCCTATAGCAGTAACCCTACAACTCTGTAACCCTATTACGGTAACCCTAACCCTAAAAACCCTATAGAATTATAACTCTAACCCTAACCCTAACCCTAACCCTAGCCCTAGCACTACCAACTCTGTAACCCTATAACCCTATCCCTAACCACAAAAACTCGATAGTATTATAACTCTAACACTAACCCTAAGCTGACCCTACAACTCTGTAACACTATAACGGTAACCCTAACGCTAACCCTAACCCTCACCCTAACCCTAACCCTAACCTACCAACTCTATAACCCTATGTCCCCAACTCTAACCCTAACCCTAACCCGTACCTTATAGTAGTGACCTGACAACTCTGTAACCCTAAAACCCTATCCGTAAACATAAAAAATCTATAGAAATATAACCCTAACACTAACCCTAACCCTAACCCTAACCCTACATTTCTGTAATACTATAACGGTAGCCCTAAGCCTAGCCCTAACCATTCCAACTCTGTAACCCTATAACCCTATCCCTAACCATAAAAACCTATAGAATTATAACACTAACACTAACCCTAAACCTAACCGTAGATCGAAACCAACAAACTCTGTGACTCTATAACCCCAACCCTAACCCTAACCCTATAGCACTAACCCTACAACTCTGTAACCCTATTATGGTAACACTAACCCTAAAAACCGAATCGAATTAAAACCCTAACCCTAACCCTAACCTAACTCTGTAACCCTATGACCCCAACCCTAACCCTAACCATAAAAAATCTATAGAATTATAACCCTAACACTAACCATAACCCTAACCCTATAGAAGTGACCTGACAACTCTGTAACCCTATAACCTTATCCCTAACCAAAAAAACCCTATAGAATTATAACCCAAACACTAACCCTAACCCTTACCCTAACCCTAGCCCTACCAACACTGTAACCCTATAACCCTATCCCTAACCATAATAACCCTATTGAATTATAACCCTAACACTAACCCTAACCCTAACCCTAACCCTAACCCTATTCCTAATTCTAACCCTAATCCTAACCCTTCAACTCTGTAACATTATAACGGTGACCCAAACCCTAACCCTAAACATAGCACTAGCCCTACAAACTCTGTAACCCTACAACCCTTTCCCTAACCATAATAACCCTATTGAATTATAACCCTAACACTAACCCTAACCCTAACCCTAACCCTAACCCTAACCCTAAACCTAACCCTAACCCTAACCCTAACCCTAAACCTAACCCTAACCCTAACCCTAGCCCTAACCCTACCAACTCTGTAACCCTATAACCCTAGCCCCAACCATAAAAACCCTATAGAATTATAACCCTAACACTAACCCTACACCTAACCGTAGATCGAAACCAACCTACTCTGTAACCCTATGACCCCAACCCAAACCCTATCCCTAACCCTAACCCTATTTCAGTGTCCCTACTACTCTGTAACCGTATTACGGTAACCCTAACCCTAAAAACCCTATAGAATTATAACTCTAACCCTAACCCTAACCCTAACCCTAACCCTACAACACTGTTCCACTATAACGGTAACCCTAACGCTAACCCTAACCCTAACCCTAACCCTAACCCTAAACCAACCAACTCTTTAACCCTATGACCCGAACCCTAACCCTAAACCTATAGCAGTTGCACTGCAACTCTGTAGCCCTATTATGGTAACCCTAACCTTAAATACCCTATAGAATTATGAACTTAACCCTAACCCTAACCCTAACCCAACCCAAACCCTATCCGTAACCCTAACCCTATAGCAGTAACCCTACAACTCTGTAACCGTATTACGATAACCCTAACCCTAAAAACCCTATAGAATTATAACCCTAACCCTAACCTTAACCCTAACCCTAACCCTAACCCTCACCCTAATCCTACATCTCTGTAACAGTATAAAGGTAACCAAAACCCTAACCCTAACCCTAACCCTAACCCTAACCCTAACCCTAACAACACAATAGTATATACCCTAACCCTAACCCTAGCCCTAGCCCAACCAACTCTGTAACCCTATAACCGAATCCCTAACCACGAAAACCCTATAGAATTATAACCCTAACGCTAACCCTAACCCTAACCCTATCCCTAGCCCTACCAACACTGTAACCCTATAACCCTAGCCCAAACCATAATAACCCTATAGAATTATAACCCTCACACTAACCCTAAACCTAGCCCTAACCCTACAACTCTGTGACACTATAACGGTAACCCTGACGCTAACCCTAACCCTAACCCTAACCCTAGCCCTAGCCCTAACCCTACCAACTCTGTAACCCTATAACCCTATCCCCAACCATAAAAACCCTATAGAATTATAACCCTAGCACTAACCCTACACCTAACCGTAGATCGAAACCAACCTACTCTGTAACCCTATGACCCCAACCCAAACCATATCCCTTACCCTAACCCTATAGCAGTGTCCCTACAACTCTGTAACCGAATTACGGTAACCCTAACCCTAAAAACACTATAGAATTATAACTCTAACCCTAACCCTAAACCTGACTCTAACCCTAACACTACCAACTCTTTAACCCCATAACCCTAACCCTATAGTAGAAACCAGACAACTCTATAACCCTATGACCCTATCCCTAACCATAAAAACCCTATAGAATTATAACCCTAACCCTAACCCTAACCCTAGCCCTAACCCTACCAACTCTGCAAGCCTATAACCTTATCCCTAACCACAAAAACCCTATAGAATTAGAACTCTAACACTAACCCTACACCTAAGCCTAGCCCTAACCCTACCAACTCTGTAACCCTATAACCCTATCCCTAACCATAATAACCCTATAACCCTAACCCTAACCCTAACCCTAACCCTAACCCTAAAAACCCTATAGAATTATAACTCTAACCCTAACCCTAAACCTGACTCTAACCCTAACACTACCAACTCTTTAACCCCATAACCCTAACCCTATAGTAGAAACCAGAAAACTCTATAACCCTATGACCCTATCCCTAACCATAAAAACCCTATAGAATTATAACCCTAACCCTAACCCTAACCCTAACCCTAGCCCTAACCCTAACAACTCTGCAAGCCTATAACCTTATCCCTAACCACAAAAACCCTATAGAATTAGAACTCTAACACTAACCCTACACCTAAGCCTAGCCATAACCCTACCAACTCTGTAACCCTATAACCCTATCCCTAACCATAATAACCCTATAGAATTATAACCCTAACACTTAACCTAACCCTAACCCTAACCCTATCCCTAACCTTAACCCTGATAACCATAACTCTAAACATATGACCCTGACTTTAACCCAAGAAACATTGTAGCCTTATTACCCTAAACCTAACCCTAACCCTAACCCTTCCAACTCTGTAACCCTATAACCGTATCCGTAACCAAAAAACACTATAGAATTATAACTCTAACCCTAACCCTAACCCTAGCCCTAAACCAACCTACTCTGTAACCCTATGACCCCAACCCAAACTCTATACCTAACCCTAACCATACCAACTCTGTAACCCTATGACCCTATCCCTAACCATAATATCCCTATAGAATTATTACCCAAACACTAACCCTAACCCTAACCCTACCACTCTGTAACACTATAACGGTAACCCTAACCCTAACCCTAACCATAATCCTAACCCTAACCCTGGCCCTAACCCTACCAACTCTGTAAGCCTATAACCCTATCCCTAACCATAAAAAATCTGTAGAATTATAACCCAAACACTAACCCTAACCCTAACCCAAACCCTACAACTCTGTAACACTATAATGGTAACCCTAACCCTAACCCTAACCCTAACCCTATCCCAAACCCTAGCCCTAACCCTACGAACACTGAAAACCTGTCTCTAACCATAAAAGATATATAAGAATTATAACCCAAACACTAACCCTAATCCTAACCCTAACTCTAGCCCTAACACTACCAACTCTGTAACCCTATTATCCTAAACATAACCCTATAAACCCGATAGACTTATAAACATAACCCTAATTATTTAACACTATCCCTAACCTTGGAAACCTTATAGACTTATAATCATAACTATAAATGTATAACCCTGACTTTAACCCAAGAAACGTTGTAGCCTTATTACCCTAACCCTAACCCTATCCCTAACTTACCAACTCATTAACCATATGTCCCCAACCCTAACCCTAACCTAAACACTAACCCTAACCCTAACCCTACAACTCTGTAACATTATATGGGTAACCCTAACTCTAACCCTAACCCTAACTCTAACCCTAACAATACCAACTATGTAACCCTATAACCCTATCCCTAACCATAAAAACCCTATAGAATTATAACCCTAACACTAACCCTAAACCTAACCGTAGACCTAAACCTACCAACTCTGTAACCCTATGTCCCCAACCCAAACCCTAACCCTATTCCTAACCTTATAGCATTAACCCTACAACTCTGTAACATTATAAGGGTAACCCTAACGCTAACCCTAACCCTAGCCCTAACCCTAACCCTAGTCCTAGCCCTACCAACACTGTAACCCTATAACCCTATCCCTAACCATAATAACCCTATAGAATTATAACCCTGAGACTAACCCTTGCCCTAACCCTATCCCTGCAACTCTGTAACATTATAACGGTAACCCTAACTCTTACCCTAACCCTAACCCTAACCCTACAGTATTGACCTGACAACTCTTTACCCTAAAACCCTATCCCTAACCATAAAAAATCTGTAGAATTATAACCCAAACACTAACCCTAACCCTAACCCAAACACTACAACTCTGTAACATTATATCGGTAACCCTAACCCTAACCCTAACCCTAACCCTAACCCTACAACTCTGTAACATTATAACGGTAACCTAACCCGAACCCTAACCCAAACCCTATCCCTAGCACTACCAACTCTGTAACCCTATAAGCCTATCCGTAACCTTAAATAACCTATAGAATTATGAACTTAACCCTAACCCTAACCCTATAGCAGTAACCCTACAACTCTGTAACCGTATTACAGTAACCCTAACCCTAAAAACCCTATAGAATTATATCCCTAACCCTAACCTTAACCCTAACCCTAACCATAACGCTAACCCTATAGTAGTGACCTGACAACTCTGTAACCCTATAACCCTATCCCTAACCATAAAAAATCTATAGAAATATAACCCTAAAACTAACCCTAACCCTAACCCTAACCCTAACCCTACTAACTCTGTAACCCTATAACCCTATTCCTAACCATAAAAATCCTATAGAATTATAACCCTAACACTATCCCTAAACCTAATCGTAGATCTAAACAAACCAACTCTGTGACCCTATGACCCCAACCCTAACCCTAACCCTATAGCAGTAACCCTACAACTCTGTAACCCTATGACTCCAACCCTAACCCTAACAACGCTATAGAATTAAAACCCTAACCCTAACCCTATCCCTACCATAACCCTACTACTCTGTAACACTATAACGGAAACCCTAACCCTAACCCTTACCCTATTCCTAATCCTAACCCTAACCCTAACCCTAGAACTCTGTAACATTATAACGGTAACCCTAACCCTAACCCTAATCCTAGCACTAGCCCTACAGACTCTGTAACCCTACAACCCTATCCCTAACCATAAAAACCCAATAGAATAATATCCCTAACACTAATCCCTAACCCTAACCCTAGCCCTAACCCTACCAACTCTGTAACACTATAACACTATCCCTAACCTTGAAAGCCCTATATAATTATAACCCTAACACTAACACTAACGCTAACCCTTACCCTAACCCTAACCCTACAACTCTGATACACTAGAACGGTAACCCTAACGCTAACCCTAACCCTAACCCTAACCCTAGCCCTAACCCTTCAAAATCTTTTACCCTATAACCCTAACCCTATAGTAGTAATCAGACAACTCTATAACCCTATAACCCTATCCATTACCATAAAAACCCTATAGAGGTATAACCCTAACACTAACCCTAACCCTAACCCTACCACTCTGTAACACTATAACAGTAACCCTAACCCTAACCCTAACACTAACCCTAGCCCTAACCCTACCAACTCTGTAACCCTATAACCCTATCCCTAACCTTGAAAACCCTATAGAATTATAACCCTAACACTAACACTAACCCTAACCCTAACCCTAACCCTATGCCTAACAATAAAAACCTATAGAATTATAACACTAACACTAACCCTAAACCTAACCGTAGATTGAAACCAATCAACTCTGTAACCCTATGACCCCAACCCTAACCCTAACCCTATAGCAGTAACCCTACAACTCTGTAACCCGATTATGGTAACCCTAACCCTAAAAACGCTATAGAATTATAACCCTAACCCTAACCCTAAACCTAACCTAACTCTATAACCCTATGACCCCAACCCTAACCCTAACCATAAAAAATCTATAGAATTATAACCCTAACACTAACCCTAACCCTAACCCATCCCTACAACTCTGTAACATTATAACGGTAACCCTAACTCTTACCCTAACCCTAACCCTAACCCTAAAGCAGTGACCTGACAACTCTGTAACCCTATAACCCTATCCCTAACCATAAAAAATCTGTAGAATTATAACCCAAACACTAACCCTAACCCTAACCCAAACCCTACAACTCTGTAACACTATAACGGTAACCCTAACCCTAACCCTAACCCTAACCCTAACCCTAACCCTACGAACACTGTAAACCTGTCTCTAACCATAAAAGATATATAGAATTATAACCCAAACACTAACCCTAATCCTAACCCTAAACCTATCGCAGTAACCCAAAAACTCTGTAACCCTATTACGGTAACCCTAACACTAAGAACCCTATAGAATTGTAACTCTAACCCTAACCCTAACCCTAACCTACCAACTCTGTAACCCTATGAGCCCAACCCAAACCCTAACCCTAACCCTAACCCTATAGCAGTAACCCTACAACTCTGTAACCCTATTACGGTAACCCTAACCCTAAAAACCCTATAGAATTATAACTCTAACCCTAACCCTAACCCTAACCCTAGCCCTAGCACTACCAACTCTGTAACCCTATAACCCTATCCCTAACCACAAAAACTCGATAGTATTATAACTCTAACACTAACCCTAAGCTGACCCTACAACTCTGTAACACTATAACGGTAACCCTAACGCTAACCCTAACCCTCACCCTAACCCTAACCCTAACCTACCAACTCTATAACCCTATGTCCCCAACTCTAACCCTAACCCTAACCCGTACCTTATAGTAGTGACCTGACAACTCTGTAACCCTAAAACCCTATCCGTAAACATAAAAAATCTATAGAAATATAACCCTAACACTAACCCTAACCCTAACCCTAACCCTACATTTCTGTAATACTATAACGGTAGCCCTAAGCCTAGCCCTAACCATTCCAACTCTGTAACCCTATAACCCTATCCCTAACCATAAAAACCTATAGAATTATAACACTAACACTAACCCTAAACCTAACCGTAGATCGAAACCAACAAACTCTGTGACTCTATAACCCCAACCCTAACCCTAACCCTATAGCACTAACCCTACAACTCTGTAACCCTATTATGGTAACACTAACCCTAAAAACCGAATCGAATTAAAACCCTAACCCTAACCCTAACCTAACTCTGTAACCCTATGACCCCAACCCTAACCCTAACCATAAAAAATCTATAGAATTATAACCCTAACACTAACCATAACCCTAACCCTATAGAAGTGACCTGACAACTCTGTAACCCTATAACCTTATCCCTAACCAAAAAAACCCTATAGAATTATAACCCAAACACTAACCCTAACCCTTACCCTAACCCTAGCCCTACCAACACTGTAACCCTATAACCCTATCCCTAACCATAATAACCCTATTGAATTATAACCCTAACACTAACCCTAACCCTAACCCTAACCCTAACCCTATTCCTAATTCTAACCCTAATCCTAACCCTTCAACTCTGTAACATTATAACGGTGACCCAAACCCTAACCCTAAACATAGCACTAGCCCTACAAACTCTGTAACCCTACAACCCTTTCCCTAACCATAATAACCCTATTGAATTATAACCCTAACACTAACCCTAACCCTAACCCTAACCCTAACCCTAACCCTAAACCTAACCCTAACCCTAACCCTAACCCTAAACCTAACCCTAACCCTAACCCTAGCCCTAACCCTACCAACTCTGTAACCCTATAACCCTAGCCCCAACCATAAAAACCCTATAGAATTATAACCCTAACACTAACCCTACACCTAACCGTAGATCGAAACCAACCTACTCTGTAACCCTATGACCCCAACCCAAACCCTATCCCTAACCCTAACCCTATTTCAGTGTCCCTACTACTCTGTAACCGTATTACGGTAACCCTAACCCTAAAAACCCTATAGAATTATAACTCTAACCCTAACCCTAACCCTAACCCTAACCCTACAACACTGTTCCACTATAACGGTAACCCTAACGCTAACCCTAACCCTAACCCTAACCCTAACCCTAAACCAACCAACTCTTTAACCCTATGACCCGAACCCTAACCCTAAACCTATAGCAGTTGCACTGCAACTCTGTAGCCCTATTATGGTAACCCTAACCTTAAATACCCTATAGAATTATGAACTTAACCCTAACCCTAACCCTAACCCTAACCCAACCCAAACCCTATCCCTAACCCTAACCCTATAGCAGTAACCCTACAACTCTGTAACCGTATTACGATAACCCTAACCCTAAAAACCCTATAGAATTATAACCCTAACCCTAACCTTAACCCTAACCCTAACCCTAACCCTCACCCTAATCCTACATCTCTGTAACAGTATAAAGGTAACCAAAACCCTAACCCTAACCCTAACCCTAACCCTAACCCTAACCCTAACAACACAATAGTATATACCCTAACCCTAACCCTAGCCCTAGCCCAACCAACTCTGTAACCCTATAACCGAATCCCTAACCACGAAAACCCTATAGAATTATAACCCTAACGCTAACCCTAACCCTAACCCTATCCCTAGCCCTACCAACACTGTAACCCTATAACCCTAGCCCAAACCATAATAACCCTATAGAATTATAACCCTCACACTAACCCTAAACCTAGCCCTAACCCTACAACTCTGTGACACTATAACGGTAACCCTGACGCTAACCCTAACCCTAACCCTAACCCTAGCCCTAGCCCTAACCCTACCAACTCTGTAACCCTATAACCCTATCCCCAACCATAAAAACCCTATAGAATTATAACCCTAGCACTAACCCTACACCTAACCGTAGATCGAAACCAACCTACTCTGTAACCCTATGACCCCAACCCAAACCATATCCCTTACCCTAACCCTATAGCAGTGTCCCTACAACTCTGTAACCGAATTACGGTAACCCTAACCCTAAAAACACTATAGAATTATAACTCTAACCCTAACCCTAAACCTGACTCTAACCCTAACACTACCAACTCTTTAACCCCATAACCCTAACCCTATAGTAGAAACCAGACAACTCTATAACCCTATGACCCTATCCCTAACCATAAAAACCCTATAGAATTATAACCCTAACCCTAACCCTAACCCTAGCCCTAACCCTACCAACTCTGCAAGCCTATAACCTTATCCCTAACCACAAAAACCCTATAGAATTAGAACTCTAACACTAACCCTACACCTAAGCCTAGCCCTAACCCTACCAACTCTGTAACCCTATAACCCTATCCCTAACCATAATAACCCTATAACCCTAACCCTAACCCTAACCCTAACCCTAACCCTAACCCTAACCCTAAAAACCCTATAGAATTATAACTCTAACCCTAACCCTAAACCTGACTCTAACCCTAACACTACCAACTCTTTAACCCCATAACCCTAACCCTATAGTAGAAACCAGAAAACTCTATAACCCTATGACCCTATCCCTAACCATAAAAACCCTATAGAATTATAACCCTAACCCTAACCCTAACCCTAACCCTAGCCCTAACCCTAACAACTCTGCAAGCCTATAACCTTATCCCTAACCACAAAAACCCTATAGAATTAGAACTCTAACACTAACCCTACACCTAAGCCTAGCCATAACCCTACCAACTCTGTAACCCTATAACCCTATCCCTAACCATAATAACCCTATAGAATTATAACCCTAACACTTAACCTAACCCTAACCCTAACCCTATCCCTAACCTTAACCCTGATAACCATAACTATAAACATATGACCCTGACTTTAACCCAAGAAACATTGTAGCCTTATTACCCTAAACCTAACCCCAACCCTAACCCTTCCAACTCTGTAACCCTATAACCGTATCCGTAACCAAAAAACACTATAGAATTATAACTCTAACCCTAACCCTAACCCTAGCCCTAAACCAACCTACTCAGTAACCGTATGACCCCAACCCAAACTCTATACCTAACCCTAACCATACCAACTCTGTAACCCTATGACCCTATCCCTAACCATAATATCCCTATAGAATTATTACCCAAACACTAACCCTAACCCTAACCCTACCACTCTGTAACACTATAACGGTAACCCTAACCCTAACCCTAACCATAATCCTAACCCTAACCCTGGCCCTAACCCTACCAACTCTGTAAGCCTATAACCCTATCCCTAACCATAAAAAATCTGTAGAATTATAACCCAAACACTAACCCTAACCCTAACCCAAACCCTACAACTCTGTAACACTATAATGGTAACCCTAACCCTAACCCTAACCCTAACCCTATCCCAAACCCTAGCCCTAACCCTACGAACACTGAAAACCTGTCTCTAACCATAGAAGATATATAAGAATTATAACCCAAACACTAACCCTAATCCTAACCCTAACTCTAGCCCTAACACTACCAACTCTGTAACCCTATTATCCTAAACATAACCCTATAAACCCGATAGACTTATAAACATAACCCTAATTATTTAACACTATCCCTAACCTTGGAAACCTTATAGACTTATAATCATAACTATAAATGTATAACCCTGACTTTAACCCAAGAAACGTTGTAGCCTTATTACCCTAACCCTAACCCTATCCCTAACTTACCAACTCATTAACCATATGTCCCCAACCCTAACCCTAACCTAAACACTAACCCTAACCCTAACCCTACAACTCTGTAACATTATATGGGTAACCCTAACTCTAACCCTAACCCTAACTCTAACCCTAACAATACCAACTATGTAACCCTATAACCCTATCCCTAACCATAAAAACCCTATAGAATTATAACCCTAACACTAACCCTAAACCTAACCGTAGACCTAAACCTACCAACTCTGTAACCCTATGTCCCCAACCCAAACCCTAACCCTATTCCTAACCTTATAGCATTAACCCTACAACTCTGTAACATTATAAGGGTAACCCTAACGCTAACCCTAACCCTAGCCCTAACCCTAACCCTAGTCCTAGCCCTACCAACACTGTAACCCTATAACCCTATCCCTAACCATAATAACCCTATAGAATTATAACCCTGAGACTAACCCTAACCCTAACCCTATCCCTGCAACTCTGTAACATTATAACGGTAACCCTAACTCTTACCCTAACCCTAACCCTAACCCTACAGTATTGACCTGACAACTCTTTACCCTAAAACCCTATCCCTAACCATAAAAAATCTGTAGAATTATAACCCAAACACTAACCCTAACCCTAACCCAAACACTACAACTCTGTAACATTATATCGGTAACCCTAACCCTAACCCTAACCCTAACCCTAACCCTACAACTCTGTAACATTATAACGGTAACCTAACCCGAACCCTAACCCAAACCCTATCCCTAGCACTACCAACTCTGTAACCCTATAAGCCTATCCGTAACCTTAAATAACCTATAGAATTATGAACTTAACCCTAACCCTAACCCTATAGCAGTAACCCTACAACTCTGTAACCGTATTACAGTAACCCTAACCCTAAAAACCCTATAGAATTATATCCCTAACCCTAACCTTAACCCTAACCCTAACCATAACGCTAACCCTATAGTAGTGACCTGACAACTCTGTAACCCTATAACCCTATCCCTAACCATAAAAAATCTATAGAAATATAACCCTAAAACTAACCCTAACCCTAACCCTAACCCTAACCCTACTAACTCTGTAACCCTATAACCCTATTCCTAACCATAAAAATCCTATAGAATTATAACCCTAACACTATCCCTAAACCTAATCGTAGATCTAAACAAACCAACTCTGTGACCCTATGACCCCAACCCTAACCCTAACCCTATAGCAGTAACCCTACAACTCTGTAACCCTATGACTCCAACCCTAACCCTAACAACGCTATAGAATTAAAACCCTAACCCTAACCCTATCCCTACCATAACCCTACTACTCTGTAACACTATAACGGAAACCCTAACCCTAACCCTTACCCTATTCCTAATCCTAACCCTAACCCTAACCCTAGAACTCTGTAACATTATAACGGTAACCCTAACCCTAACCCTAATCCTAGCACTAGCCCTACAGACTCTGTAACCCTACAACCCTATCCCTAACCATAAAAACCCAATAGAATAATATCCCTAACACTAATCCCTAACCCTAACCCTAGCCCTAACCCTACCAACTCTGTAACACTATAACACTATCCCTAACCTTGAAAGCCCTATATAATTATAACCCTAACACTAACACTAACGCTAACCCTTACCCTAACCCTAACCCTACAACTCTGATACACTAGAACGGTAACCCTAACGCTAACCCTAACCCTAACCCTAACCCTAGCCCTAACCCTTCAAAATCTTTTACCCTATAACCCTAACCCTATAGTAGTAATCAGACAACTCTATAACCCTATAACCCTATCCATTACCATAAAAACCCTATAGAGGTATAACCCTAACACTAACCCTAACCCTAACCCTACCACTCTGTAACACTATAACAGTAACCCTAACCCTAACCCTAACACTAACCCTAGCCCTAACCCTACCAACTCTGTAACCCTATAACCCTATCCCTAACCTTGAAAACCCTATAGAATTATAACCCTAACACTAACACTAACCCTAACCCTAACCCTAACCCTATGCCTAACCATAAAAACCTATAGAATTATAACACTAACACTAACCCTAAACCTAACCGTAGATTGAAACCAATCAACTCTGTAACCCTATGACCCCAACCCTAACCCTAACCCTATAGCAGTAACCCTACAACTCTGTAACCCGATTATGGTAACCCTAACCCTAAAAACGCTATAGAATTATAACCCTAACCCTAACCCTAAACCTAACCTAACTCTATAACCCTATGACCCCAACCCTAACCCTAACCATAAAAAATCTATAGAATTATAACCCTAACACTAACCCTAACCCTAACCCATCCCTACAACTCTGTAACATTATAACGGTAACCCTAACTCTTACCCTAACCCTAACCCTAACCCTAAAGCAGTGACCTGACAACTCTGTAACCCTATAACCCTATCCCTAACCATAAAAAATCTGTAGAATTATAACCCAAACACTAACCCTAACCCTAACCCAAACCCTACAACTCTGTAACACTATAACGGTAACCCTAACCCTAACCCTAACCCTAACCCTAACCCTAACCCTACGAACACTGTAAACCTGTCTCTAACCATAAAAGATATATAGAATTATAACCCAAACACTAACCCTAATCCTAACCCTAAACCTATCGCAGTAACCCAAAAACTCTGTAACCCTATTACGGTAACCCTAACACTAAGAACCCTATAGAATTGTAACTCTAACCCTAACCCTAACCCTAACCTACCAACTCTGTAACCCTATGAGCCCAACCCAAACCCTAACCCTAACCCTAACCCTATAGCAGTAACCCTACAACTCTGTAACCCTATTACGGTAACCCTAACCCTAAAAACCTTATAGAATTATAACTCTAACCCTAACCCTAACCCTAACCCTAGCCCTAGCACTACCAACTCTGTAACCCTATAACCCTATCCCTAACCACAAAAACTCGATAGAATTATAACTCTAACACTAACCCTAAGCTGACCCTACAACTCTGTAACACTATAACGGTAACCCTAACGCTAACCCTAACCCTCACCCTAACCCTAACCCTAACCTACCAACTCTATAACCCTATGTCCCCAACTCTAACCCTAACCCTAACCCGTACCTTATAGTAGTGACCTGACAACTCTGTAACCCTAAAACCCTATCCGTAAACATAAAAAATCTATAGAAATATAACCCTAACACTAACCCTAACCCTAACCCTAACCCTACATTTCTGTAATACTATAACGGTAGCCCTAAGCCTAGCCCTAACCATACCAACTCTGTAACCCTATAACCCTATCCCTAACCATAAAAACCTATAGAATTATAACACTAACACTAACCCTAAACCTAACCGTAGATCGAAACCAACAAACTCTGTGACTCTATAACCCCAACCCTAACCCTAACCCTATAGCACTAACCCTACAACTCTGTAACCCTATTATGGTAACACTAACCCTAAAAACCGAATCGAATTAAAACCCTAACCCTAACCCTAACCTAACTCTGTAACCCAATGACCCCAACCCTAACCCTAACCATAAAAAATCTATAGAATTATAACCCTAACACTAACCATAACCCTAACCCTATAGAAGTGACCTGACAACTCTGTAACCCTATAACCTTATCCCTAACCAAAAAAACCCTATAGAATTATAACCCAAACACTAACCCTAACCCTTACCCTAACCCTAGCCCTACCAACACTGTAACCCTATAACCCTATCCCTAACCATAATAACCCTATTGAATTATAACCCTAACACTAACCCTAACCCTAACCCTAACCCTAACCCTATTCCTAATTCTAACCCTAATCCTAACCCTTCAACTCTGTAACATTATAACGGTGACCCAAACCCTAACCCTAAACATAGCACTAGCCCTACAAACTCTGTAACCCTACAACCCTTTCCCTAACCATAATAACCCTATTGAATTATAACCCTAACACTAACCCTAACCCTAACCCTAACCCTAACCCTAACCCTAAACCTAACCCTAACCCTAACCCTAACCCTAAACCTAACCCTAACCCTAACCCTAGCCCTAACCCTACCAACTCTGTAACCCTATAACCCTAGCCCCAACCATAAAAACCCTATAGAATTATAACCCTAACACTAACCCTACACCTAACCGTAGATCGAAACCAACCTACTCTGTAACCCTATGACCCCAACCCAAACCCTATCCCTAACCCTAACCCTATTTCAGTGTCCCTACTACTCTGTAACCGTATTACGGTAACCCTAACCCTAAAAACCCTATAGAATTATAACTCTAACCCTAACCCTAACCCTAACCCTAACCCTACAACACTGTTCCACTATAACGGTAACCCTAACGCTAACCCTAACCCTAACCCTAACCCTAACCCTAAACCAACCAACTCTTTAACCCTATGACCCGAACCCTAACCCTAAACCTATAGCAGTTGCACTGCAACTCTGTAGCCCTATTATGGTAACCCTAACCTTAAATACCCTATAGAATTATGAACTTAACCCTAACCCTAACCCTAACCCAACCCAAACCCTATCCCTAACCCTAACCCTATAGCAGTAACCCTACAACTCTGTAACCGTATTACGATAACCCTAACCCTAAAAACCCTATAGAATTATAACCCTAACCCTAACCTTAACCCTAACCCTAACCCTAACCCTCACCCTAATCCTACATCTCTGTAACAGTATAAAGGTAACCAAAACCCTAACCCTAACCCTAACCCTAACCCTAACCCTAACCCTAACCCTAACAACACAATAGTATATACCCTAACCCTAACCCTAGCCCTAGCCCAACCAACTCTGTAACCCTATAACCGAATCCCTAACCACGAAAACCCTATAGAATTATAACCCTAACGCTAACCCTAACCCTAACCCTATCCCTAGCCCTACCAACACTGTAACCCTATAACCCTAGCCCAAACCATAATAACCCTATAGAATTATAACCCTCACACTAACCCTAAACCTAGCCCTAACCCTACAACTCTGTGACACTATAACGGTAACCCTGACGCTAACCCTAACCCTAACCCTAACCCTAGCCCTAGCCCTAACCCTACCAACTCTGTAACCCTATAACCCTATCCCCAACCATAAAAACCCTATAGAATTATAACCCTAGCACTAACCCTACACCTAACCGTAGATCGAAACCAACCTACTCTGTAACCCTATGACCCCAACCCAAACCATATCCCTTACCCTAACCCTATAGCAGTGTCCCTACAACTCTGTAACCGAATTACGGTAACCCTAACCCTAAAAACACTATAGAATTATAACTCTAACCCTAACCCTAAACCTGACTCTAACCCTAACACTACCAACTCTTTAACCCCATAACCCTAACCCTATAGTAGAAACCAGACAACTCTATAACCCTATGACCCTATCCCTAACCATAAAAACCCTATAGAATTATAACCCTAACCCTAACCCTAACCCTAGCCCTAACCCTACCAACTCTGCAAGCCTATAACCTTATCCCTAACCACAAAAACCCTATAGAATTAGAACTCTAACACTAACCCTACACCTAAGCCTAGCCCTAACCCTACCAACTCTGTAACCCTATAACCCTATCCCTAACCATAATAACCCTATAACCCTAACCCTAACCCTAACCCTAACCCTAACCCTAACCCTAACCCTAAAAACCCTATAGAATTATAACTCTAACCCTAACCCTAAACCTGACTCTAACCCTAACACTACCAACTCTTTAACCCCATAACCCTAACCCTATAGTAGAAACCAGAAAACTCTATAACCCTATGACCCTATCCCTAACCATAAAAACCCTATAGAATTATAACCCTAACCCTAACCCTAACCCTAACCCTAGCCCTAACCCTAACAACTCTGCAAGCCTATAACCTTATCCCTAACCACAAAAACCCTATAGAATTAGAACTCTAACACTAACCCTACACCTAAGCCTAGCCATAACCCTACCAACTCTGTAACCCTATAACCCTATCCCTAACCATAATAACCCTATAGAATTATAACCCTAACACTTAACCTAACCCTAACCCTAACCCTATCCCTAACCTTAACCCTGATAACCATAACTCTAAACATATGACCCTGACTTTAACCCAAGAAACATTGTAGCCTTATTACCCTAAACCTAACCCCAACCCTAACCCTTCCAACTCTGTAACCCTATAACCGTATCCGTAACCAAAAAACACTATAGAATTATAACTCTAACCCTAACCCTAACCCTAGCCCTAAACCAACCTACTCTGTAACCGTATGACCCCAACCCAAACTCTATACCTAACCCTAACCATACCAACTCTGTAACCCTATGACCCTATCCCTAACCATAATATCCCTATAGAATTATTACCCAAACACTAACCCTAACCCTAACCCTACCACTCTGTAACACTATAACGGTAACCCTAACCCTAACCCTAACCATAATCCTAACCCTAACCCTGGCCCTAACCCTACCAACTCTGTAAGCCTATAACCCTATCCCTAACCATAAAAAATCTGTAGAATTATAACCCAAACACTAACCCTAACCCTAACCCAAACCCTACAACTCTGTAACACTATAATGGTAACCCTAACCCTAACCCTAACCCTAACCCTATCCCAAACCCTAGCCCTAACCCTACGAACACTGAAAACCTGTCTCTAACCATAGAAGATATATAAGAATTATAACCCAAACACTAACCCTAATCCTAACCCTAACTCTAGCCCTAACACTACCAACTCTGTAACCCTATTATCCTAAACATAACCCTATAAACCCGATAGACTTATAAACATAACCCTAATTATTTAACACTATCCCTAACCTTGGAAACCTTATAGACTTATAATCATAACTATAAATGTATAACCCTGACTTTAACCCAAGAAACGTTGTAGCCTTATTACCCTAACCCTAACCCTATCCCTAACTTACCAACTCATTAACCATATGTCCCCAACCCTAACCCTAACCTAAACACTAACCCTAACCCTAACCCTACAACTCTGTAACATTATATGGGTAACCCTAACTCTAACCCTAACCCTAACTCTAACCCTAACAATACCAACTATGTAACCCTATAACCCTATCCCTAACCATAAAAACCCTATAGAATTATAACCCTAACACTAACCCTAAACCTAACCGTAGACCTAAACCTACCAACTCTGTAACCCTATGTCCCCAACCCAAACCCTAACCCTATTCCTAACCTTATAGCATTAACCCTACAACTCTGTAACATTATAAGGGTAACCCTAACGCTAACCCTAACCCTAGCCCTAACCCTAACCCTAGTCCTAGCCCTACCAACACTGTAACCCTATAACCCTATCCCTAACCATAATAACCCTATAGAATTATAACCCTGAGACTAACCCTAACCCTAACCCTATCCCTGCAACTCTGTAACATTATAACGGTAACCCTAACTCTTACCCTAACCCTAACCCTAACCCTACAGTATTGACCTGACAACTCTTTACCCTAAAACCCTATCCCTAACCATAAAAAATCTGTAGAATTATAACCCAAACACTAACCCTAACCCTAACCCAAACACTACAACTCTGTAACATTATATCGGTAACCCTAACCCTAACCCTAACCCTAACCCTAACCCTACAACTCTGTAACATTATAACGGTAACCTAACCCGAACCCTAACCCAAACCCTATCCCTAGCACTACCAACTCTGTAACCCTATAAGCCTATCCGTAACCTTAAATAACCTATAGAATTATGAACTTAACCCTAACCCTAACCCTATAGCAGTAACCCTACAACTCTGTAACCGTATTACAGTAACCCTAACCCTAAAAACCCTATAGAATTATATCCCTAACCCTAACCTTAACCCTAACCCTAACCATAACGCTAACCCTATAGTAGTGACCTGACAACTCTGTAACCCTATAACCCTATCCCTAACCATAAAAAATCTATAGAAATATAACCCTAAAACTAACCCTAACCCTAACCCTAACCCTAACCCTACTAACTCTGTAACCCTATAACCCTATTCCTAACCATAAAAATCCTATAGAATTATAACCCTAACACTATCCCTAAACCTAATCGTAGATCTAAACAAACCAACTCTGTGACCCTATGACCCCAACCCTAACCCTAACCCTATAGCAGTAACCCTACAACTCTGTAACCCTATGACTCCAACCCTAACCCTAACAACGCTATAGAATTAAAACCCTAACCCTAACCCTATCCCTACCATAACCCTACTACTCTGTAACACTATAACGGAAACCCTAACCCTAACCCTTACCCTATTCCTAATCCTAACCCTAACCCTAACCCTAGAACTCTGTAACATTATAACGGTAACCCTAACCCTAACCCTAATCCTAGCACTAGCCCTACAGACTCTGTAACCCTACAACCCTATCCCTAACCATAAAAACCCAATAGAATAATATCCCTAACACTAATCCCTAACCCTAACCCTAGCCCTAACCCTACCAACTCTGTAACACTATAACACTATCCCTAACCTTGAAAGCCCTATATAATTATAACCCTAACACTAACACTAACGCTAACCCTTACCCTAACCCTAACCCTACAACTCTGATACACTAGAACGGTAACCCTAACGCTAACCCTAACCCTAACCCTAACCCTAGCCCTAACCCTTCAAAATCTTTTACCCTATAACCCTAACCCTATAGTAGTAATCAGACAACTCTATAACCCTATAACCCTATCCATTACCATAAAAACCCTATAGAGGTATAACCCTAACACTAACCCTAACCCTAACCCTACCACTCTGTAACACTATAACAGTAACCCTAACCCTAACCCTAACACTAACCCTAGCCCTAACCCTACCAACTCTGTAACCCTATAACCCTATCCCTAACCTTGAAAACCCTATAGAATTATAACCCTAACACTAACACTAACCCTAACCCTAACCCTAACCCTATGCCTAACCATAAAAACCTATAGAATTATAACACTAACACTAACCCTAAACCTAACCGTAGATTGAAACCAATCAACTCTGTAACCCTATGACCCCAACCCTAACCCTAACCCTATAGCAGTAACCCTACAACTCTGTAACCCGATTATGGTAACCCTAACCCTAAAAACGCTATAGAATTATAACCCTAACCCTAACCCTAAACCTAACCTAACTCTATAACCCTATGACCCAACCCTAACCCTAACCATAAAAAATCTATAGAATTATAACCCTAACACTAACCCTAACCCTAACCCATCCCTACAACTCTGTAACATTATAACGGTAACCCTAACTCTTACCCTAACCCTAACCCTAACCCTAAAGCAGTGACCTGACAACTCTGTAACCCTATAACCCTATCCCTAACCATAAAAAATCTGTAGAATTATAACCCAAACACTAACCCTAACCCTAACCCAAACCCTACAACTCTGTAACACTATAACGGTAACCCTAACCCTAACCCTAACCCTAACCCTAACCCTAACCCTACGAACACTGTAAACCTGTCTCTAACCATAAAAGATATATAGAATTATAACCCAAACACTAACCCTAATCCTAACCCTAAACCTATCGCAGTAACCCAAAAACTCTGTAACCCTATTACGGTAACCCTAACACTAAGAACCCTATAGAATTGTAACTCTAACCCTAACCCTAACCCTAACCTACCAACTCTGTAACCCTATGAGCCCAACCCAAACCCTAACCCTAACCCTAACCCTATAGCAGTAACCCTACAACTCTGTAACCCTATTACGGTAACCCTAACCCTAAAAACCTTATAGAATTATAACTCTAACCCTAACCCTAACCCTAACCCTAGCCCTAGCACTACCAACTCTGTAACCCTATAACCCTATCCCTAACCACAAAAACTCGATAGAATTATAACTCTAACACTAACCCTAAGCTGACCCTACAACTCTGTAACACTATAACGGTAACCCTAACGCTAACCCTAACCCTCACCCTAACCCTAACCCTAACCTACCAACTCTATAACCCTATGTCCCCAACTCTAACCCTAACCCTAACCCGTACCTTATAGTAGTGACCTGACAACTCTGTAACCCTAAAACCCTATCCGTAAACATAAAAAATCTATAGAAATATAACCCTAACACTAACCCTAACCCTAACCCTAACCCTACATTTCTGTAATACTATAACGGTAGCCCTAAGCCTAGCCCTAACCATACCAACTCTGTAACCCTATAACCCTATCCCTAACCATAAAAACCTATAGAATTATAACACTAACACTAACCCTAAACCTAACCGTAGATCGAAACCAACAAACTCTGTGACTCTATAACCCCAACCCTAACCCTAACCCTATAGCACTAACCCTACAACTCTGTAACCCTATTATGGTAACACTAACCCTAAAAACCGAATCGAATTAAAACCCTAACCCTAACCCTAACCTAACTCTGTAACCCTATGACCCCAACCCTAACCCTAACCATAAAAAATCTATAGAATTATAACCCTAACACTAACCATAACCCTAACCCTATAGAAGTGACCTGACAACTCTGTAACCCTATAACCTTATCCCTAACCAAAAAAACCCTATAGAATTATAACCCAAACACTAACCCTAACCCTTACCCTAACCCTAGCCCTACCAACACTGTAACCCTATAACCCTATCCCTAACCATAATAACCCTATTGAATTATAACCCTAACACTAACCCTAACCCTAACCCTAACCCTAACCCTATTCCTAATTCTAACCCTAATCCTAACCCTTCAACTCTGTAACATTATAACGGTGACCCAAACCCTAACCCTAAACATAGCACTAGCCCTACAAACTCTGTAACCCTACAACCCTTTCCCTAACCATAATAACCCTATTGAATTATAACCCTAACACTAACCCTAACCCTAACCCTAACCCTAACCCTAACCCTAAACCTAACCCTAACCCTAACCCTAACCCTAAACCTAACCCTAACCCTAACCCTAGCCCTAACCCTACCAACTCTGTAACCCTATAACCCTAGCCCCAACCATAAAAACCCTATAGAATTATAACCCTAACACTAACCCTACACCTAACCGTAGATCGAAACCAACCTACTCTGTAACCCTATGACCCCAACCCAAACCCTATCCCTAACCCTAACCCTATTGCAGTGTCCCTACTACTCTGTAACCGTATTATGGTAACCCTAACCCTAAAAACCCTATAGAATTATAACTCTAACCCTAACCCTAACCCTAACCCTAACCCTACAACACTGTTCCACTATAACGGTAACCCTAACGCTAACCCTAACCCTAACCCTAACCCTAACCCTAAACCAACCAACTCTTTAACCCTATGACCCGAACCCTAACCCTAAACCTATAGCAGTTGCACTGCAACTCTGTAGCCCTATTATGGTAACCCTAACCTTAAATACCCTATAGAATTATGAACTTAACCCTAACCCTAACCCTAACCCAACCCAAACCCTATCCCTAACCCTAACCCTATAGCAGTAACCCTACAACTCTGTAACCGTATTACGATAACCCTAACCCTAAAAACCCTATAGAATTATAACCCTAACCCTAACCTTAACCCTAACCCTAACCCTAACCCTCACCCTAATCCTACATCTCTGTAACAGTATAAAGGTAACCAAAACCCTAACCCTAACCCTAACCCTAACCCTAACCCTAACCCTAACCCTAACAACACAATAGTATATACCCTAACCCTAACCCTAGCCCTAGCCCAACCAACTCTGTAACCCTATAACCGAATCCCTAACCACGAAAACCCTATAGAATTATAACCCTAACGCTAACCCTAACCCTAACCCTATCCCTAGCCCTACCAACACTGTAACCCTATAACCCTAGCCCAAACCATAATAACCCTATAGAATTATAACCCTCACACTAACCCTAAACCTAGCCCTAACCCTACAACTCTGTGACACTATAACGGTAACCCTGACGCTAACCCTAACCCTAACCCTAACCCTAGCCCTAGCCCTAACCCTACCAACTCTGTAACCCTATAACCCTATCCCCAACCATAAAAACCCTATAGAATTATAACCCTAGCACTAACCCTACACCTAACCGTAGATCGAAACCAACCTACTCTGTAACCCTATGACCCCAACCCAAACCATATCCCTTACCCTAACCCTATAGCAGTGTCCCTACAACTCTATAACCGAATTACGGTAACCCTAACCCTAAAAACACTATAGAATTATAACTCTAACCCTAACCCTAAACCTGACTCTAACCCTAACACTACCAACTCTTTAACCCCATAACCCTAACCCTATAGTAGTAACCAGACAACTCTATAACCCTATGACCCTATCCCTAACCATAAAAACCCTATAGAATTATAACCCTAACCCTAACCCTAACCATAATCCTAACCCTAACCCTGGCTTTAACCCTACCAACTCTGTAACCCTATAACCCTATCCCTAACCATAAAAAATCTGTAGAATTATAACCCAAACACTAACCCTAACCCTAACCCAAACCCTACAACTCTGTAACACTATAATGGTAACCCTAACCCTAACCCTAACCCTAACCCTATCCCAAACCCTAGCCCTAACCCTACGAACACTGTAAACCTGTCTCTAACCATAAAAGATATATAAGAATTATAACCCAAACACTAACCCTAATCCTAACCCTAACTCTAGCCCTAACACTACCAACTCTGTAACCCTATTATCCTAAACATAACCCTATAAACCCGATAGACTTATAAACATAACCCTAATTATTTAACACTATCCCTAACCTTGGAAACCTTATAGACTTATAATCATAACTATAAATGTATAACCCTGACTTTAACCCAAGAAACGTTGTAGCCTTATTACCCTAACCCTAACCCTATCCCTAACTTACCAACTCATTAACCATATGTCCCCAACCCTAACCCTAACCCTAACACTAACCCTAACCCTAACCCTACAACTCTGTAACATTATATCGGTAACCCTAACTCTAACCCTAACCCAAACTCTAACCCTAACAATACCAACTATGTAACCCTATAACCGTATCCCTAACCATAAAAACCCTATAGAATTATAACCCTAACACTAACCCTAAACCTAACCGTAGACCTAAACCTACCAACTCTGTAACCCTATGTCCCCAACCCAAACCCTAACCCTATTCCTAACCTTATAGCATTAACCCTACAACTCTGTAACATTATAAGGGTAACCCTAACGCTAACCCTAACCCTAACCCTAACCCTAACCCTACAGTATTGACCTGACAACTCTGTAACCCTAAAACCCTATCCCTAACCATAAAAAATCTGTAGAATTATAACCCAAACACTAACCCTAACCCTAACCCAAACACTACAACTCTGTAACATTATATCGGTAACCCTTACCCTAACCCTAACCCTAACCCTAACCCTACAACTCTGTAACATTATAACGGTAACCTAACCCGAAACCTAACCCAAACCCTATCCCTAGCCCTACCAACTCTGTAACCCTATAACCCTATCCGTAACCTTAAATACCCTATAGAATTATGAACTTAACCCTAACCCTAACCCTATAGCAGTAACCCTACAACTCTGTAACCGTATTACGGTAACCCTAACCCTAAAAACCCTATAGAATTATATCCCTAACCCTAACCTTAACCCAAACCCTAACCATAACGCTAACCCTATAGTAGTGACCTGACAACTCTGTAACCCTATAACCCTATCCCGAACCATAAAAAATCTATAGAAATATAACCCTAACACTAACCCTAACCCTAACCCTAACCCTAGCCCTAACCCTTCAAAATCTTTTACCCTATAACCCTAACCCTATAGTAGTAATCAGACAACTCTATAACCCTATAACCCTATCCATTACCATGAAAACCCTATAGAGGTATATCCCTAACACTAACCCTAACCCTAACCCTACCACTCTGTAACACTATAACAGTAACCCTAACCCTAACCCTAACCCTAACCCTAACCCTAACCCTAGCCCTAGCACTACCAACTCTGTAACCCTATAACCCTATCCCTAACCACAAAAACTCGATAGAATTATAACTCTAACACTAACCCTAACCTGACCCTACAACTCTGTAACACTATAACGGTAACCCTAACGCTAACCCTAACCCTCACCCTAACCCTAACCCTAACCTACCAACTCTATAACCCTATGTCCCCAACTCTAACCCTAACCCTAACCCGTACCTTATAGTAGTGACCTGACAACTCTGTAACCCTAAAACCCTATCCGTAAACATAAAAAATCTATAGAAATATAACCCTAACACTAACCCTAACCCTAACCCTAACCCTACATTTCTGTAATACTATAACGGTAGCCCTAAGCCTAGCCCTAACCATACCAACTCTGTAACCCTATAACCCTATCCCTAACCATAAAAACCTATAGAATTATAACACTAACACTAACCCTAAACCTAACCGTAGATCGATACCAACAAACTCTGTGACTCTATAACCCCAACCCTAACCCTAACCCTATAGCACTAACCCTACAACTCTGTAACCCTATTATGGTAACCCTAACCCTAAACACCGAATCGAATTAAAACCCTAACCCTAATCCTAACCTAACTCTGTAACCCTATGACCCCAACCCTAACCCTAACCATTAAAAATCTATACAATTATAACCCTAACACTAACCATAACCCTAACCCTATAGAAGTGACCTGACAACTCTGTAACCCTATAACCTTATCCCTAACCAAAAAAACCCTATAGAATTATAACCCAAACACTAACCCTAACCCTTACCCTAACCCTAGCCCTACCAACACTGTAACCCTATAACCCTATCCCTAACCATAATAACCCTATTGAATTATAACCCTAACACTAACCCTAACCCTAACCCTAACCCTAACGCTATTCCTAATTCTAACCCTAATCCTAACCCTTCAACTCTGTAACATTATAACGGTGACCCAAACCCTAACCCTAAACCTAGCACTAGCCCTACAAACTCTGTAACCCTACAACCCTTTCCCTAACCATAATAACCCTATTGAATTATAACCCTAACACTAACCCTAACCCTAACCCTAACCCTAACCCTAACCCTAAACCTAACCCTAACTCTAACCCTAACCCTAACCCTAACCCTAACCCTAGCCCTAACCCTACCAACTCTGTAACCCTATAACCCTATCCCCAACCATAAAAACCCTATAGAATTATAACCCTAACACTAACCCTACACCTAACCGTAGATCGAAACCAACCTACTCTGTAACCCTATGACCCCAACCCAAACCCTATCCCTAACCCTAACCCTATAGCAGTGTCCCTACAACTCTGTAACCGTATTACGGTAACCCTAACCCTAAAAACCCTATAGAATTATAACCCTAACACTAACCCTACACCTAACCGTAGATCGAAACCAACCTACTCTGTAACCCTATGACCCCAACCCAAACCCTATCCCTAACCCTAACCCTATAGCAGTGTCCCTACAACTCTGTAACCGTATTACGGTAACCCTAACCCTAAAAACCCTATAGAATTATAACTCTAACCCTAACCCTAACCCTATCCCTAACCCTACAACACTGTTCCACTATAACGGTAACCCTAACGCTAACCCTAACCCTAACCCTAACCCTAACCCTAAACCAACCAACTCTTTAACCCTATGACCCGAACCCGAACCCTAAACCTATAGCAGTTGCACTGCAACTCTGTAGCCCTATTATGGTAACCCTAACCTTAAATACCCTATAGAATTATGAACTTAACCCTAACCCTAACCCTAACCCAACCCAAACCCTATCCCTAACCCTAACCCTATAGCAGTAACCCTACAACTCTGTAACCGTATTACGATAACCCTAACCCTAAAAACCCTATAGAATTATAACCCTAACTCTAACCTTAACCCTAACCCTAACCCTAACCCTCACCCTAATCCTACATCTCTGTAACAGTATAAAGGTAACCAAAACCCTAACCCTAACCCTAACCCTAACCCTAACCCTAACCCTAACCCTAACAACACAATAGTATATACCCTAATCCTAACCCTAGCCCTAGCCCTACCAACTCTGTAACCCTATAACCGAATCCCTAACCACGAAAACCCTATAGAATTATAACCATAACGCTAACCCTAACCCTAACCCTAACCCTAACCCTAACCATAGCAACTCTGTAACCCAATAACCCTATCCCTAACCTTCAAAACCCTATTGAATTATAACCCTAACCCTAACCCTAACCCTAACCCTAACCCTACCAACTCTGAAACCCGATAACCCTATCCCCAACCATAAAAACCCTATAGAATTACAACCCTAACCCTAACCCTAACCCTAGCCCAGCCCTACCAACACTGTAACCCTATAACCCTAGCCCTAACCATAATAACCCTATAGAATTATTACCCTGACGCTAACCCTAACCCTAACCCTAACCCTAACCCCAGCCCTAGCCCTAACTCTACCAACTCTGTAACCCTATAACCCTATCCCCAACCATAAAAACCGTATAGAATTATAACCCTAACACTAACCCTACACCTAACCGTAGATCGAAACCAACCTACTCTGTAACCCTATGACCCCAACCCAAACCCTATCCCTTACCCTAGCCCTATAGCAGTGTCCCTACAACTCTGTAACCGTATTACGGTAACCCTAACCCTAAAAACCGTATAGAATTATAACTCTAACCCTAACCCTAAACCTGACTCTAACCCTAACACTACCAACTCTTTAACCCCATAACCCTAACCCTATAGTAGTAACCAGACAACTCTATAACCCTATGACCCTATCCCTAACCATAAAAACCCTATAGAATTATAACCCTAACCCTAACCCTAACCCTAACCCTAGCCCTAACCCTACCAACTCTGCAAGCCTATAACCTTATCCCTAACCACAAAAACCCTATAGAATTAGAACTCTAACACTAACCCTACACCTAAGCCTAGCCCTAACCCTACAAACTCTGTAACCCTATAACCCTATCCCTAGCCATAATAACCCTATAGAATTATAACCCTAACACTTAACCTAACCCTAACCCTAACCCTATCCCTAACCTTAACCGTGATAACCATAACTCTAAACATATGACCCTGACTTTAACCCAAGAAACATTGTAGCCTTATTACCCTAAACCTAACCCTAACCCTAACCCTTCCAACTCTGTAACCCTATAACCGTATCCGTAACCAAAAAACACTATAGAATTATAACTCTAACCCTAACCCTAACCCTAGCCCTAAACCAACCTACTCTGTAACCCTATGACCCCAACCCAAACTCTATCCCTAACCCTAACCCTAGCCCTAACCATACCAACTCTGTAACCCGATGACCCTATCCCTCACCATAAAAACCCTATAGAATTATAACCCTAACACTAACCCTAACCCTAACCCTATTACTAACCCTAACCCTAGCCCTAAACCCAACCAACTCTGTAACCCTATAACCCTGTCCCTAACCATAAAAACCCCATAGAATTATAACCCTAACACTAACCATAACCCTCACCCTAAACCTACAACTCTGTAACCCTATAACCGTATCCGTAACCAAAAAACACTATAGAATTATAACCCTAACCCTAACCCTAACCCTAACCGTAGACCAAAACCAACAAACAATGTAACCCTATGACCGCAACCCTAACCCTAACCCTAACCCTAACCCTAGCCCTAGCCCTACCAACACTGTAACCCTATAACCCTATCCCAAACCATAATATCCCTATAGAATTATTACCCTAACACTAACCCTAACCCTAACCCTACCTCTTTGTAACACTATAACGGTAAACCTAACCCTAACCCTAACCCTAATCCTAACCCTAACCCTGACCCTAACCCTACGAACTCTGTAACCCTATAACCCTGTCCCTAACCATAAAAACCCTATAGAATTATAACTCTAACCCTAACCCTAACCCTACAACTCTATAACACTATAACGGTAACCATAACCCTAACCCTAACACTAACCCTAGCCCTATCCCTACCAACTCTGTAACCCTATAACCCTATCCCTAACCTTATAAACCCTATAGAATTATAACCCTAACACTAACACTAACCCTAACCCTAACCCTAACCCTATCCCTAACCATAAAAACCTATAGAATTATAACACTAACACTAACCCTAAACCTAACCGTAGATTGAAACCAACCAACTCTGTAACCCTATGACCCCAACCCTAACCCTAACCCTATAGCAGTAACCCTACAACTCTGTAACCCGATTATTGTAACCCTAACCCTAAAAACGCTATAGAATTATAACCCTAACCCTAACCCTAACCCTAACCTAACTCTGTAACCCTATGACCCCAACCCTAACCCTAACCATAAAAAATCTATAGAATTAAAACCCTAACACTAACCCTAACCCTACAACTCTGTAACATTATAACGGTAACCCTAACTCTTACCCTAACCCTACAGTAGTGACCTGACAACTCTGTAACCCTATAACCCTATCCCTAACCATAAAAAATCTGTAGAATTATAACCCAAACACTAACCCTAACCCTAACCCAAACCCTACAACTCTGTAACACTCTAACGGTAACCCTAACCCTAACCCTAACCCTAACCCTAACCCTAAGCCTAACCCTAGCCCTAACCCTACGAACACTGTAAACCTGTCTCTAACCATAAAAGATATATAAAATTATAACCCAAACACTAACCCTAATCCTAACCCTAAACCTATCGCAGTAACCCAAAAACTCTGTAACCCTATTACGGTAACCCTAACACTAAGAACCCTATAGAATTGTAACTCTAACCCTAACCCTAACCCTAACCCTAACCCTAACCCTATAGCAGTAACCCTACAACTCTGTAACCCTATTACGGTAACCCTAACCCTAAAAACCCTATAGAATTATAACCCTAACCCTAACCCTAACCCTAACCCTAACCCTAACCCTAACCCTAACCCTAACCCTAACCTTAACCCTATCCCTAACCATAAAAAATCTATAGAAATATAACCCTTACACTAACCCTAACCCTAACCCTAACCCTAACCCTATCTCTAACCTTGAAAACCCTATAGAATTACAACCCTAACCCTAACCCAAACCCTAGCCCTAGCCCTACCAACACTGTAACCCTATAACCCTAGCCCTAACCATAAAACCCTATAGAATTATAACCCTGACAATAACCCTAACCCTAGCCCTAACCCTACAACTCTGTGACACTATAACGGTAACCCTGACGCTAACCCTAACCCTAACCCTAACCCTAACCCTAACCCTAACCCTAGCCCTAGCCCTAACCCTACCAACTCTGTAACCCTATTACCCTATCCCCAACCATAAAAACCCTATAGAATTATAACCCTAACACTAACCCTACATCTAACCGTAGATCGAAACCAACCTACTCTGTAACCCTTTGACCCCAACCCAAACCCTATCCCTTACCCTAACCCTATAGCAGTGTCCCTACAACTCTGTAACCGTATTACGGTAACCCTAACCCTAAAAACCCTATAGAATTATAACTCTAACCCTAACCCTAAACCTGACTCTAACCCTAACACTACCAACTCTTTAACCCCATAACCCTAACCCTATAGTAGAAACCAGACAACTCTATAACCCTATGACCCTATCCCTAACCATAAAAACCCTATAGAATTATAACCCTAACCCTAACCCTAACCCTAGCCCTAACCCTACCAACTCTGCAAGCCTATAACCTTATCCCTAACCACAAAAACCCTATAGAATTAGAACTCTAACACTAACCCTACACCTAAGCCTAGCCCTAACCCTACCAACTCTGTAACCCTATAACCCTATCCCTAACCATAATAACCCTATAACCCTAACCCTAACCCTAACCCTAACCCTAACCCTAACCCTAACCCTATCCCTAACCCTAAAAACCCTATAGAATTATAACTCTAACCCTAACCCTAAACCTGACTCTAACCCTAACACTACCAACTCTTTAACCCCATAACCCTAACCCTATAGTAGAAACCAGACAACTCTATAACCCTATGACCCTATCCCTAACCATAAAAACCCTATAGAATTATAACCCTAACCCTAACCCTAACCCTAGCCCTAACCCTACCAACTCTGCAAGCCTATAACCTTATCCCTAACCACAAAAACCCTATAGAATTAGAACTCTAACACTAACCCTACACCTAAGCCTAGCCCTAACCCTACCAACTCTGTAACCCTATAACCCTATCCCTAACCATAATAACCCTATAGAATTATAACCCTAACACTTAACCTAACCCTAACCCTAACCCTATCCCTAACCTTAACCCTGATAACCATAACTCTAAACATATGACCCTGACTTTAACCCAAGAAACATTGTAGCCTTATTACCCTAAACCTAACCCTAACCCTAACCCTTCCAACTCTGTAACCCTATAACCGTATCCGTAACCAAAAAACACTATAGAATTATAACTCTAACCCTAACCCTAACCCTAGCCCTATACCAACCTACTCTGTAACCCTATGACCCCAACCCAAACTCTATACCTAACCCTAGCCCTAACCATACCAACTCTGTAACCCTATGACCCTATCCCTAACCATAAAAACCCTATAGAATTATAACCCTAACACTAACCCTAACCCTAACCCTAACCCTAACCCTATTCCTAACCCTAACCCTAGCCCTAAACCCAACCAACTCTGTAACCCTATAACCGTATCCGTAACCAAAAAACACTATAGAATTATAACCCTAACACTAACCCTAACCCTAACCGTAGACCAAAACCAACAAACTCTAACCCTGTGACCGCAACCCTAACCCTAACCCTAACCCTAACCCTAGCCCTAGCCCTACTTACACTGTAACCCTATAACCCTATCCCAAACCATAATATCCCTATAGAATTATTACCCTAACCCTAACCCTGGCCCTAACCCTACCAACTCTGTAACCCTATAACCCTGTCCCTAACCATAAAAACCCTATAGAATTATAACTCTAACACTAACCCTAACCCTAACCCTAACCCTAACCCTAACCCTAACCCATCCCTACAACTCTGTAACATTATAACGGTAACCCTAACTCTTACCCTAACCCTAACCCTAAGCCTACAGTAGTGACCTGACAACTCTGTAACCCTATAACCCTATCCCTAACCATAAAAAATCTGTAGAATTATAACCCAAACACTAACCCTAACCCTAACCCTAACCCTAACCCTAACCCTAACCCTAGCCCTAACCCTACGAACACTGTAAACCTGTCTCTAACCATAAAAGATATATAGAATAATGACCCAAACACTAACCCTAATCCTAACCCTAAACCTATCGCAGTAACCCAAAAACTCTGTAACCCTATTACGGTAACCCTAACACTAAGAACCCTATAGAATTGTAACTCTAACCCTAACCCTAACCCTAACTCTAGCCCTAACACTACCAACTCTGTAACCCTATTATCCTAAACATAACCCTATGAACCCGATAGACTTATAAACATAACCCTAATTATTTAACACTATCCCTAATGTTGGAAACCTTATAGACTTATAATCATAACTATAAATGTATAACCCTGACTTTAACCCAAGAAACGTTGTAGCCTTATTACCCTAACCCTAACCCTATCCCTAACTTACCAACTCATTAACCATATGTCCCCAACCCTAACCCTAACCCTAACACTAACCCTAACCCTAACCCTACAACTCTGTAACATTTTATCGGTAACCCTAACTCTAACCCTAACCCTAACTCTAACCCTAACCCTAGCCTTAACAATACCAACTATGTAACCCTATAACCCTATCCCTAACCATAAAAACCCTATAGAATTATAACCCTAACGCTAACCCTAACCCTAACCCTACAACTCTGTAACCGCATTACGGTAACCCTAACCCTAAAAACCCTATAGAATTATAACACAAACTCTAACCTTAACCCTAACCCTACAACTATGGAACACTATAACACTAACCCTAACCCTAAACATAATCCTACAACTCTGTAACACTATAACGGTAACCCTAACCCTAACCTTAAAAACCCTATAGAATTATAACTCTAACACTAACCCTAACCCTTACCCTAACCCTTTAACTCTGTAACACTATAACGGTAACCCTATCCCTAACCTTCAAAACCCTATTGAATTATAACCCTAACCCTAACCTTAAGCTTAACCCTAACCCTAACCCTAACCTTATCCCTAACCACAAAAACCCTATAGAATTACAACTCTAACACTAACACTAACCCTAACCCTACCAACTCTGAAACCCGATAACCCTATCCCCAACCATAAAAACCTATAGAATTATATCCCAACACTAACCCTAACCCTAACCCTAGCCCTAGCCCTACCAATTCTGTAACCCTATAACCCTATCTCTAACCTTGAAAACCCTATAGAATTACACCCCAAACCCTAACCCTAACCCTAGCCCTAGCCCTACCAACACTGTAACCCTATAACCCTAGCCCTAACCATAATAACCCTATAGAATTATGACCCTGACACTAACCCTAACCCTAACCCTAACCCTATCCCTAACCTTAACCCTGATAACCATAACTCTAAACGTATGACCCTGACTTTAACCCAAGAAACATTGTAGCCTTATTACCCTAAACATAAACCTAACCCTAACCCTTCCAACTCTGTAACCCTATAACCCTGTCCCTAACCAAAAAAACCCTATAGAATTATAACTCTAACACTAACCTTAACCCTAACCCTAACCCTACAACTCTATAACACTATAACGGTAACCATAACCCTAACCCTAAAAACCGTATAGAATTATAACCCTAACCCTAACCCTAACCCTAACCTAACTCTGTAACCCTATAACCCCAACCCTAACCCAAACCCTAAAAACCGTATAGAATTATAACCCTAACCCTAACCCTAACCCTAACCTAACTCTGTAACCCTATGACCCCAACCCTAAGCCTAACCATATAAAATCTATAGAATTACAACCCTAACACTAACCCTGACCCTAACCCTACAACTCTGTAACATTATATCGGTAACCCTAACTCTAACCCTAACCCTAACCCTAACCCTAGCCCTAGCCCTACCAACTCTGTAACCCTATAACCCTGTCTCTAACCATAAAAACCCCATTGAATCATAACCCTAACACTAACCCTAACCCTAAACCTAACCCTAACCCTCCAACTCTTTAACACTATAACGGTAACCCTAACCCTAACCCTAACCCTAACCATAGCCCTAACCCTATCAACTCTGTACCCCTATAATCCTATCCCAAACCATAAAAAACCTATAGAATTATAACTCTAACCCTAACCCTAACCCTAACCCTAACCCTACAACACTGTTCCACTATAACGGTAACCCTAACTCTAACCCTAACTTTAACCCTAACCCTAACCCTAGCCCTAAACCAACCAACTCTGTAACCCTATGACCCCTACCCTAACCCTAACCCTATAGCAGTAACCCTACAACTCTGTAACCGTATTACGGTAAGCCTAACCCTAAAAACCCTATAGAATTATAACCCTAACCCTAACCTCAACCCTAACCCTAACCATAACCCTAACCCTATAGTAGTAACCTGACAACTCTGAAACCCAATAAACCTATCCCTAACCAAAAAAAATCTAGAGAATTATAACCCTAACACTAACCCTAACCCTAACCCTAGCCCTAGCATCAACCAACTCTGTAACCCTATAACCCTATCCCTAACCATAAAAACACTATAGAATTATAACCCTAACACTATCCCTAACCCTAACCCTATAGCAGTAACCCTACATCTCTGTAACCCGATTATGGTAACCCTAACCCTAAAAACCGTATAGAATTATAACCCTAACCCTAACCCTAACCTTAACCTAACTCTGTAACCCTATGACCCCAACCCTAACCCTAACCATATAAAATCTATAGAATTACAACCCTAACACTAACCCTGACCCTAACCCTACAACTCTGTAACATTATATCGGTAACCCTAACTCTAACCCTAACCCTAACCCTAACCCTAACCCTAACCCTACAACACTGTTCCACTATAACGGTAACCCTAACCCTAACCCTAACCCTAACCCTAACCCTAGCCCTAAACCAACCAACTCTGTAACCCTATGACCCCTACCCTAACCCTAACCTTAAAGCAGTAATCCTACAACTCTGTAGCCCTATTATGGTAACCCTAACCTTAAATACCCTATAGAATTATGAACTTAACCCTAACCCTAACCCTAACCCAACCCAATCCCTATCCCTAACCCTAACCCTATAGCAGTAACCCTACAACTCTGTAACCGTATTACGGTAAGCCTAACCCTAAAAACCCTATAGAATTATAACCCTAACCCTAACCTTAACCCTAACCCTAACCATAACCCTAACCCTATAGTAGTGACCTGTCAACTCTGTAACCCTATAACCCTATCCCTATCCATAAAAAATCTATAGAAATATAACCCTAACACTAACCCTAACCCTAACCATAACCCTACAACTCTGCAACTTTATAACGGTAACCCTAACCCTAACCCTGACCCTAACCCTATAGTAGTAACCTGACAACTCTGAAACCCAATAACCCTATCCCTAACCAAAAAAAATCTAGAGAATTATAACCCTAACACTAACCCTAACCCTAACCCTAGCCCTAGCCCTACCAACTCTGTAACCCTATAACCCTATCCCTAACCATAAAAACACTATAGAATGATAACCCTAGCACTATCCCTAACCCTAACCCTAAAGCAGTAACCCTACATCTCTGTAACCCGATTATGGTAACCCTAACCCTAAAAACCGTATAGAATTATAACCCTAACCCTAACCCTAACCCTAACCATATAAAATCTATAGAATTACAACCCTAACACTAACCCTGACCCTAACCCTACAACTCTGTAACATTATATCGGTAACCCTAACTCTAACCCTAGCCCTAGCCCTACCAACTCTGTAACCCTATAACCCTGTCTCTAACCATAAAAACCCCATTGAATCATAACCCTATAACTAACCCTAACCCTAACCCTAACCCTAACCCTCCAACTCTTTAACACTATAACGGTAACCCTAACCCTAACCCTAACCCTAACCATAGCCCTAACCCTACCAACTCTGTAACCCTATAACCCTATCCCAAACCATAAAAAACCTATAGAATTATAACTCTAACCCTAACCCTAACCCTAACCCTAACCCTACAACACTGTTCCACTATAACGGTAACCCTAACGCTAACCCTAACTCTAACCCTAACCCTAACCCTAGCCCTAAACCAACCAACTCTGTAACCCTATGACCCCTACCCTAACCCTAACCTTAAAGCAGTAATCCTACAACTCTCTAGCCCTATTATGGTAACCCTAACCTTAAATACCCTATAGAATTATGAACTTAACCCTAACCCTAACCCTAACCCAACCCAAACCCTATCCCTAACCCTAACCCTATAGCAGTAACCCTACAACTCTGTAACCGTATTACGGTAAGCCTAACCCTAAAAACCCTATAGAATTATAACCCTAACCCTAACCTTAACCCTAACCATAACCCTAACCCTATAGTAGTGACCTGTCAACTCTGTAACCCTATAACCCTATCCCTATCCATAAAAAATCTATAGAAATATAACCCCAACACTAACCCTAACCCTAACCATAACCCTACAACTCTGCAACTTTATAACGGTAACCCTAACCCTAACCCTGACCCTAACCCTATAGTAGTAACCTGACAACTCTGAAACCCAATAACCCTATCCCTAACCAAAAAAAATCTAGAGAATTATAACCCTAACACTAACCCTAACCCTAACCCTAACCCTAACCTAACTCTGTAACCCTATAACCCTATCCCTAACCATAAAAACACTATAGAATGATAACCCTAGCACTATCCCTAACCCTAACCCTATAGCAGTAACCCTACATCTCTGTAACCCGATTATGGTAACCCTAACCCTAAAAACCGTATAGAATTATAACCCTAACCCTAACCCTAACCCTAACCATATAAAATCTATAGAATTACAACCCTAACACTAACCCTGACCCTAACCCTACAACTCTGTAACATTATATCGGTAACCCTAACTCTAACCCTAGCCCTAGCCCTACCAACTCTGTAACCCTATAACCCTGTCTCTAACCATAAAAACCCCATTGAATCATAACCCTATAACTAACCCTAACCCTAACCCTAACCCTAACCCTCCAACTCTTTAACACTATAACGGTAACCCTAACCCTAACCCTAACCCTAACCATAGCCCTAACCCTACCAACTCTGTAACCCTATAACCCTATCCCAAACCATAAAAAACCTATAGAATTATAACTCTAACCCTAACCCTAACCCTAACCCTAACCCTACAACACTGTTCCACTATAACGGTAACCCTAACGCTAACCCTAACTCTAACCCTAACCCTAACCCTAGCCCTAAACCAACCAACTCTGTAACCCTATGACCCCTACCCTAACCCTAACCTTAAAGCAGTAATCCTACAACTCTCTAGCCCTATTATGGTAACCCTAACCTTAAATACCCTATAGAATTATGAACTTAACCCTAACCCTAACCCTAACCCAACCCAAACCCTATCCCTAACCCTAACCCTATAGCAGTAACCCTACAACTCTGTAACCGTATTACGGTAAGCCTAACCCTAAAAACCCTATAGAATTATAACCCTAACCCTAACCTTAACCCTAACCCTAACCATAACCCTAACCCTATAGTAGTGACCTGTCAACTCTGTAACCCTATAACCCTATCCCTATCCATAAAAAATCTATAGAAATATAACCCCAACACTAACCCTAACCCTAACCATAACCCTACAACTCTGCAACTTTATAACGGTAACCCTAACCCTAACCCTGACCCTAAACCCTATAGTAGTAACCTGACAACTCTGAAACCCAATAACCCTATCCCTAACCAAAAAAAATCTAGAGAATTATAACCCTAACACTAACCCTAACCCTAACCCTAACCCTAACCTAACTCTGTAACCCTATGACCCCAACCCTAAGCCTAACCATATAAAATCTATAGAATTACAACCCTAACACTAACCCTAACCCTAACCCTAGCCCTAGCCCTACCAACTCTGTAACCCTATAACTCTATCCCAAACCATAAATAACCTATAGAATTATAACTCTAACCCTAACCCTAACCCTAACCCTAACCCTAACCCTACAACACTGTTCCACTATAACGGTAACCCTAACCCTAACCCTAACCCTATCCATAGCCCTAACCCTACCAACTCTGTAACCCTATAACCCTATATCAAACCATAGAAAACCTATAGAATTATAACTCTAACCCTAACCCTAACCCTAACTCTAACCCTACAACACTGTTCCACTACAACGGTAACCCTAACGCTAACCCTAACTCTAACCCTAACCCTAACCCTAGCCCTAAACCAACCAACTCTGTAACCCTATGACCCCTACCCTAACCCTAACCTTAAAGCAGTAATCCTACAACTCTGTAGCCCTATTATGGTAACCCTAACCTTAAATACCCTATAGAATTATGAACTTAACCCTAACCCTAACCCTAACCCAACCCAAACCCTATCCCTAACCCTAACCCTATAGCAGTAAACCTACAACTCTGTAACCGTATTACGGTAAGCCTAACCCTAAAAACCCTATAGAATTATAACCCTAACCCTAACCTTAACCCTAACCCTAACCATAACCCTAACCCTATAGTAGTGACCTGTCAACTCTGTAACCCTATAACCCTATCCCTATCCATAAAAAATCTATAGAAATATAACCCTAACACTAACCCTAACCCTAACCATAACCCTACAACTCTGCAACTTTATAACGGTAACCCTAACCCTAACCCTGACCCTAACCCTATAGTAGTAACCTGACAACTCTGAAACCCAATAACCCTATCCCTAACCAAAAAAAATCTAGAGAATTATAACCCTAACACTAACCCTAACCCTAACCCTAGCCCTAGCCCTACCAACTCTGTAACCCTATAACCCTATCCCTAACCATAAAAACACTATAGAATGATAACCCTAGCACTATCCCTAACCCTAACCCTATAGCAGTAACCCTACATCTCTGTAACCCGATTATGGTAACCCTAACCCTAAAAACCGTATAGAATTATAACCCTAACCCTAACCCTAACCCTAACCATATAAAATCTATAGAATTACAACCCTAACACTAACCCTGACCCTAACCCTACAACTCTGTAACATTATATCGGTAACCCTAACTCTAACCCTAGCCCTAGCCCTACCAACTCTGTAACCCTATAACCCTGTCTCTAACCATAAAAACCCCATTGAATCATAACCCTATAACTAACCCTAACCCTAACCCTAACCCTAACCCTCCAACTCTTTAACACTATAACGGTAACCCTAACCCTAACCCTAACCCTAACCCTAACCCTACAACACTGTTCCACTATAACGGTAACCCTAACGCTAACCCTAACTCTAACCCTAACCCTAACCCTAGCCCTAAACCAACCAACTCTGTAACCCTATGACCCCTACCCTAACCCTAACCTTAAAGCAGTAATCCTACAACTCTCTAGCCCTATTATGGTAACCCTAACCTTAAATACCCTATAGAATTATGAACTTAACCCTAACCCTAACCCTAACCCAACCCAAACCCTATCCCTAACCCTAACCCTATAGCAGTAACCCTACAACTCTGTAACCGTATTACGGTAAGCCTAACCCTAAAAACCCTATAGAATTATAACCCTAACCCTAACCTTAACCCTAACCCTAACCATAACCCTAACCCTATAGTAGTGACCTGTCAACTCTGTAACCCTATAACCCTATCCCTATCCATAAAAAATCTATAGAAATATAACCCCAACACTAACCCTAACCCCAACCATAACCCTACAACTCTGCAACTTTATAACGGTAACCCTAACCCTAACCCTGACCCTAACCCTATAGTAGTAACCTGACAACTCTGAAACCCAATAACCCTATCCCTAACCAAAAAAAATCTAGAGAATTATAACCCTAACACTAACCCTAACCCTAACCCTAACCCTAACCTAACTCTGTAACCCTATGACCCCAACCCTAAGCCTAACCATATAAAATCTATAGAATTACAACCCTATCACTAACCCTAACCCTAACCCTAGCCCTAGCATCAACCAACTCTGTAACCCTATAACACTATCCCTAACCATAAAAACACTATAGAATTATAACCCTAACACTATCCCTAACCCTAACCCTATAGCAGTAACCCTACATCTCTGTAACCCGATTATGGTAACCCTAACCCTAAAAACCGTATAGAATTATAACCCTAACCCTAACCCTAACCCAAACCTAACTCTGTAACCCTATGACCCCAACCCTAACCCTAACCATATGAAATCTATAGAATTACAACCCTAACACTAACCCTGACCCTAACCCTACAACTCTGTAACATTATGTCGGTAACCCTAACTCTAACCCTAACCCTAACCCTAACCCTAACCCTAACCCTAGCCCTAGCCCTACCAACTCTGTAACCCTATAACTCTATCCCAAACCATAAAAAACCTATAGAATTATAACTCTAACCCTAACCCTAACCCTAACCCTAACCCTACAACACTGTTCCACTATAACGGTAACCCTAACCCTAACCCTAACCCTATCCATAGCCCTAACCCTACCAACTCTGTAACCCTATAACCCTATCCCAAACCATAGAAAACCTATAGAATTATAACTCTAACCCTAACCCTAACCCTAACCCTAACCCTACAACACTGTTCCACTACAACGGTAACCCTAACGCTAACCCTAACTCTAACCCTAACCCTAACCCTAGCCCTAAACCAACCAACTCTGTAACCCTATGACCCCTACCCTAACCCTAACCTTAAAGCAGTAATCCTACAACTCTGTAGCCCTATTATGGTAACCCTAACCTTAAATACCCTATAGAATTATAAACTTAACCCTAACCCTAACCCTAACCCAACCCAAACCCTATCCCTAACCCTAACCCTATAGCAGTAACCCTACAACTCTGTAACCGTATTACGGTAAGCCTAACCCTAAAAACCCTATAGAATTATAACCCTAACCCTAACCTTAACCCTAACCCTAACCATAACCCTAACCCTATAGTAGTGACCTGTCAACTCTGTAACCCTATAACCCTATCCCTATCCATAAAAAATCTATAGAAATATAACCCTAACACTAACCCTAACCCTAACCATAACCCTACAACTCTGCAACTTTATAACGGTAACCCTAACCCTAACCCTGACCCTAACCCTATAGTAGTAACCTGACAACTCTGAAACCCAATAACCCTATCCCTAACCAAAAAAAATCTAGAGAATTATAACCCTAACACTAACCCTAACCCTAACCCTAGCCCTAGCCCTACCAACTCTGTAACCCTATAACCCTATCCCTAACCATAAAAACACTGTTGAATTATAACCCTAACCCTAACCCTAACCCTAACCCTAACCCTACAACACTGTTCCACTATAACGGTAACCCTAACGCTAACCCTAACTCTAACCCTAACCCTAACCCTAACCCGATTATGGTAACCCTAACCCTAAAAACCGTATAGAATTATAACCCTAACCCTAACCCTAACCCTAACCTAACTCTGTAACCCTATGACCCCAACCCTAACCCTAACCATATAAAATCTATAGAATTACAACCCTAACACTAACCCTGACCCTAACCCTACAACTCTGTAACATTATATCGGTAACCCTAACTCTAACCCTAACCCTAACCCTAACCCTAACCCTAACCCTAGCCCTAGCCCTACCAACTCTGTAACCCTATAACCCTGTCTCTAACCATAAAAACCCCATTGAATCATAACCCTAACACTAACCCTAACCCTAACCCTAACCCTAACCCTCCAACTCTTTAACACTATAACGGTAACCCTAACCCTAACCCTAACCCTAACCATAGCCCTAACCCTACCAACTCTGTAACCCTATAACCCTATCCCAAACCATAAAAAACCTATACAATTATAACTCTAACCCTAACCATACAACACTGTTCCACTATAACGGTAACCCTAACGCTAACCCTAACTCTAACCCTAACCCTAACCCTAGCCCTAAACCAACCAACTCTGTAACCCTATGACCCCTACCCTAACCCTAACCTTAAAACAGTAATCCTACAACTCTGTAGCCCTATTATGGTAACCCTAACCTTAAATACCCTATGGAATTATGAACTTAACCCTAACCCTAACCCTAACCCAACCCAAACCCTATCCCTAACCCTAACCCTATAGCAGTAACCCTACAACTCTGTAACCGTATTACGGTAAGCCTAACCCTAAAAACCCTATAGAATTATAACCCTAACCCTAACCTTAACCCTAACCCTAACCATAACCCTAACCCTATAGTAGTGACCTGTCAACTCTGTAACCCTATATCCCTATCCCTATCCATAAAAAATCTATAGAAATATAACCCTAACACTAACCCTAACCCTAACCATAACCCTACAACTCTGCAACTTTATAACGGTAACCCTAACCCTAACCCTGACCCTAACCCTATAGTAGTAACCTGACAACTCTGAAACCCAATAACCCTATCCCTAACCAAAAAAAATCTAGAGAATTATAACCCTAACACTAACCCTAACCCTAACCATAGCACTAGCCCTACCAACTCTGTAACCCTATAACCCTATCCCTAACCATAAAAACACTATAGAATTATAACCCTAACACTATCCCTAACCCTAACCCTATAGCAGTAACCCTACATCTCTGTAACCCGATTATGGTAACTCTAACCCTAAAAACCGTATAGAATTATAACCCTAACCCTAACCCTAACCCTAACCCTAACCTAACTCTGTAACCCTATGACCCCAACCCTAACCCTAACCATATATAATCTATAGAATTACAACCCTAACCCTAACCCTAACCCTAACCCTAACCCTACAACTCTGTAACATTATATCGGTAACCCTAACTCTAACCCTAACCCTAACCCTAACCCTAGCCCTAGCCCTACCAACTCTGTAACCCTATAACCCTGTCTCTAACCATAAAAACCCCATTGAATCATAACCCTAACACTAACCCTAACCCTAACCCTAACCCTAACCCTCCAACTCTTTAACACTATAACGGTAACCCTAACCCTAACCCTAACCCTAACCATAGCCCTAACCCTACCAACTCTGTAACCCTATAACCCTATCCCAAACCATAAAAAACCTATAGAATTATAACTCTAACCCTAACCCTAACCCTAACCCTAACCCTAAGCCAACCCAAACCCTATCCCTAACCCTAACCCTATAGCAGTAACCCTACAACTCTGTAACCGTATTACGGTAAGCCTAACCCTAAAAACCCTATAGAATTATAACCCTAACCCTAACCTTAACCCTAACCCTATAGTAGTGACCTGTCAACTCTGTAACCCTATAACCCTATCCCTATCCATAAAAAATCTATAGAAATATAACCCCAACACTAACCCTAACCCTGACCATAACCCTATAGTAGTAACCTGACAACTCTGAAACCCAATAAACCTATCCCTAACCAAAAAAAATCTAGAGAATTATAACCCTAACACTAACCCTAACCCTAACCCTAGCCCTAGCACCAACCAACTCTGTAACCCTATAACCCTATCCCTAACCATAAAAACACTATAGAATTATAACCCTAACACTATCCCTAACCCTAACCCTAACCCTACAACACTGTTCCACTATAACGGTAACCCTAACACTAACCCTAACCCTAACCATAACCCTACAACTCTGCAACTTTATAACGGTAACCCTAACCCTAACCCTGACCCTAACCCTATAGTAGTAACCTGACAACTCTGAAACCCAATAACCCTATCCCTAACCAAAAAAAATCTAGAGAATTATAACCCTAACACTAACCCTAACCCTAACCCTAGCCCTAGCCCTACCAACTCTGTAACCCTATAACCCTATCCCTAACCATAAAAACACTATAGAATGATAACCCTAGCACTATCCCTAACCCTAACCCTATAGCAGTAACCCTACATCTCTGTAACCCGATTATGGTAACCCTAACCCTAAAAACCGTATAGAATTATAACCCTAACCCTAACCCTAACCCTAACCTAACTCTGTAACCCTATGACCCCAACCCTAACCCTAACCATATAAAATCTATAGAATTACAACCCTAACACTAACCCTGACCCTAACCCTACAACTCTGTAACATTATATCGGTAACCCTAACTCTAACCCTAACCCTAACCCTAACCGTAGCCCTAGCCCTACCAACTCTGTAACCCTATAACCCTGTCTCTAACCATAAAAACCCCATTGAATCATAACCCTAACACTAACCCTAACCCTAACCCTAACCCTAACCCTCCAACTCTTTAACACTATAACGGTAACCCTAACCCTAACCCTAACCCTAACCATAGCCCTAACCCTACCAACTCTGTAACCCTATAACCCTATCCCTATCCATAAAAAATCTATAGAAATATAACCCTAACACTAACACTAACCCTAACCATAAACCTACAACTCTGCAACTTTATAACGGTAACCCTAACCCTAACCCTGACCCTAACCCTATAGTAGTAACCTGACAACTCTGAAACCCAATAACCCTATCCCTAACCAAAAAAAATCTAGAGAATTATAACCCTAACACTAACCCTAACCCTAACCCTAGCCCTAGCCCTACCAACTCTGTAACCCTATAACCCTATCCCTAACCATAAAAACACTATAGAATTATAACCCTAACCCTAACCCTAACCCTAACCCTAACACTACAACACTGTTCCACTATAACGGTAACCCTAACCCTAACCCTAACCCGATTATGGTAACCCTAACCCTAAAAACCGTATAGAATTATAACCCTAACCCTAACCCTAACCCTAACCTAACTCTGTAACCCTATGACCCCAACCCTAACCCTAACCATATAAAATCTATAGAATTACAACCCTAACACTAACCCTGACCCTAACCCTACAACTCTGTAACATTATATCGGTAACCCTAACTCTAACCCTAACCCTAACCCTAACCCTAACCCTAACCCTAACCCTAACCCTAGCCCTAGCCCTACCAACTCTGTAACCCTATAACCCTGTCTCTAACCATAAAAACCCCATTGAATCATAACCCTAACACTAACCCTAACCCTTACCCTAACCCTAACCCTCCAACTCTTTAACACTATAACGGTAACCCACCCCTAACCCTAACCCTAACCATAGCCCTAACCCTACCAACTCTGTAACCCTATAACCCTATCCCAAAACATAAAAAACCTATACAATTATAACTCTAACCCTAACCATACAACACTGTTCCACTATAATGGTAACCCTAACGCTAACCCTAACTCTAACCCTAACCCTAACCCTAGCCCTAAACCAACCAACTCTGTAACCCTATGACCCCTACCCTAACCCTAACCTTAAAGCAGTAATCCTACAACTCTGTAGCCCTATTATGGTAACCCTAACCTTAAATTACCTATAGAATTATAAACTTAACCCTAACCCTAACCCTAACCCAACCCAAACCCTATAGCAGTAACCCTACAACTCTGTAACCGTATTACGGTAAGCCTAACCCTAAAAACCCTATAGAATTATAAGCCTAACCCTAACCTTAACCCTAACCCTAACCATAACCCTAACCCTATAGTAGTGACCTGTCAACTCTGTAACCCTATAACCCTATCCCTATCCATAAAAAATCTATAGAAATTTAACCCTAACACTAACCCTAACCCTAACCATAACCCTACAACTCTGCAACTTTATAACGGTAACCCTAACCCTAACCCTGACCCTAACCCTATAGTAGTAACCTGACAACTCTGAAACCCAATAACCCTATCCCTAACCAAAAAAAATCTAGAGAATTATAACCCTAACACTAACCCTAACCCTAACCCTAGCCCTAGCCCTACCAACTCTGTAACCCTATAACCCTATCCCTAACCATAAAAACACTATAGAATTATAACCCTAACACTATCCCTAACCCTAACCCTATAGCAGTAACCCTACATCTCTGTAACCCGATTATGGTAACCCTAACCCTAAAAACCGTATAGAATTATAACCCTAACCCTAACCCTAACCCTAACCCTAACCTAACTCTGTAACCCTATGACCCCAACCCTAACCCTAACCATATATAATCTATAGAATTACAACCCTAACACTAACCCTGACCCTAACCCTACAACTCTGTAACATTATATCGGTAACCCTAACTCTAACCCTAACCCTAACCCTAACCCTAGCCCTAGCCCTACCAACTCTGTAACCCTATAACCCTGTCTCTAACCATAAAAACCCCATTGAATCATAACCCTAACACTAACCCTAACCCTAACCCTAACCCTAACCCTCCAACTCTTTAACACTATAACGGTAACCCTAACCCTAACCCTAACCCTAACCATAGCCCTAACCCTACCAACTCTGTAACCCTATAACCCTATCCCAAACCATAAAAATACTATAGAATTATAACTCTAACCCTAACCCTAACCCTAACCCAACCCAAACCCTATCCCTAACCCTAACCCTATAGCAGTAACCCTACAACTCTGTAACCGTATTACGGTAAGCCTAACCCTAAAAACCCTATAGAATTATAACCCTAACCCTAACCTTAACCCTAACCCTAACCATAACCCTAACCCTATAGTAGTGACCTGTCAACTCTGTAACCCTATAACCCTATCCCTATCCATAAAAAATCTATAGAAATATAACCCTAACACAAACCCTAACCCTAACCATAACCCTACAACTCTGCAACTTTTTAACGGTAGCCCTAACCCTAACCCTGACCCTAACCCTATAGTAGTAACCTGACAACTCTGAAACCCAATAACCCTATCCCTAACCAAAAAAAATCTAGAGAATTATAACCCTAACACTAACCCTAACCCTAACCCTAGCCCAAGCCCTACCAACTCTGTAACCCTATAACCCTATCCCTAACCATAAAAACACTATAGAATTATAACCCTAACACTATCCCTAACCCTAACCCTATAGCAGTAACCCTACATCTCTGTAACCCGATTATGGTAACCCTAACCCTAAAAACCGTATAGAATTATAACCCTAACCCTAACCCTAACCCTAACCTAACTCTGTAACCCTATGACCCCAACCCTAACCCTAACCATATCAAATCTATAGAATTACAACCCTAACACTAACCCTGACCCTAACCCTACAACTCTGGAACATTATATCGGTAACCCTAACTCTAACCCTAACCCTAGCCCTACCAACTCTGTAACCCTATAACCCTGTCTCTAACCATAAAAACCCCATTGAATCATAACCCTAACACTAACCCTAACCCTAACCCTAACCCTAACCCTCCAACTCTTTAACACTATAACGGTAACCCTAACCCTAACCCTAACCATAGCCCTAACCCTACCAACTCTGTAACCCTTTAACCCTATCCCAAACCATAAAAAACCTATAGAATTATAACTCTAACCCTAACCCTAACCCTAACCCTAACCCTACAACACTGTTCCACTATAACGGTAACCCTAACGCTAACCCTAACTCTAACCCTAACCCTAACCCTAGCCCTAAACAAACCAACTCTGTAACCCTATGACCCCTACCCTAACCCTAACCTTAAAGCAGTAATCCTACAACACTGTAGCCCTATTATGGTAACCCTAACCTTAAATACCCTATAGTATTATGAACTTAACCCTAACCCTAACCCTAACCCAACCCAAACCCTATCCCTAACCCTAACCCTATAGCAGTAACCCTACAACTCTGTAACCGTATTACGGTAAGCGTAACCCTAAAAACCCTATAGAATTATAACCCTAACCCTAAGCTTAACTCTAACCCTAACCATAACCCTAACCCTATAGTAGTGACCTGTCAACTCTGTAACCCTATAACCCTATCCCTATCCATAAAAAATCTATAGAAATATAACCCTAACTCTAACCCTAACCCTAACCATAACCCTACAACTCTGCAACTTTATAACGGTAACCCTAACCCTAACCCTGACCCTAACCCTATAGTAGTAACCTGACAACTCTGAAACCCAATAACCCTATCCCTAACCAAAAAAAATCTAGAGAATTATAACCCTAACACTAACCCTAACCCTAACCCTAGCCCTAGCCCTACCAACTCTGTAACCCTATAACCCTATCCCTAACCATAAAAACACTATAGAATTATAACCCTAACACTATCCCTAACCCTAAACCTATAGCAGTAACCCTACATCTCTGTAACCCGATTATGGTAACCCTAACCCTTAAAACCGTATAGAATTATAACCCTAACCCTAACCCTAACCCTAACCTAACTCTGTAACCCTATGACCCCAACCCTAACCCTAACCATATCAAATCTATATAATTACAACCCTAACACTAACCCTGACCCTAACCCTACAACTCTGTAACATTATATCGGTAACCCTAACTCTAACCCTAACCCAAACCCTAACCCTAACCCTAACCCTAGCCCTAGCCCTACCAACTCTGTAACCCTATAACCCTGTCTCTAACCATAAAAACCCAATTGAATCATAACCCTAACACTAACCCTAACCCTAACCCTAACCCTAACCCTCCAACTCTTTAACACTATAACAGTAACCCTAACCCTAACCCTAACCCTAACCATTGCCCTAACCCTACCAACTCTGTAACTCTATAACCCTATCCCAAACCATAAAAAACCTATAGAATTATAACTCTAACCCTAACCCTAACCCTAACCCTAACCCTACAACACTGTTCCACTATAACGGTAACCCTAACGCTAACCCTAACTCTAACCCTAACCCTAACCCTAGCCCTAAACCAACCAACTCTGTAACCCTATGACCCCTACCCTAACCCTAACCTTAAAGCAGTAATCCTACAACTCTGTAGCCCTATTATGGTAACCCTAACCTTAAATACCCTATAGAATTATGAACTTAACCCTAACCCTAACCCTAACCCAACCCAAACCCTATCCCTTACCCTAACCCTATAGCAGTGTCCCTACAACTCTGTAACCGTATTACGGTAACCCTAACCCTAAAAACCCTATAGAATTATAACTCTAACCCTAACCCTAAACCTGACTCTAACCCTAACACTACCAACTCTTTAACCCCATAACCCTAACACTATAGTAGAAACCAGACAACTCTATAACCCTATGACCCTATCCCTAACCATAAAAACCCTATAGAATTATAACCCTAACCCTAACCCTAACCCTAGCCCTAACCCTACCAACTCTGTAACCCTATAACCGTATCCGTAACCAAAAAACACTATACAATTATAACTCTAACCCTAACCCTAACCCTAGCCCTAAACCAACCTACTCTGTATCCCTATGACCCCAACCCAAACTCTATACCTAACCCTAGCCCTAACCATACCAACTCTGTAACCCTATGACCCTATCCCTAACCATAAAAACCCTATAGAATTATAACACTAACACTAACCCTAACCCTAACCCTAACCCTAACCCTATTCCTAACCCTAACCCTAGCCCTAAACCCAACCAACTCTGTAACCCTATAACCGTATCCGTAACCAAAAAACACTATAGAATTATAACCCTAACACTAACCCTAACCCTAACCGTAGACCAAAACCAACAAACTCTGTAACCCTGTGACCGCAACCCTAACCCTAACCCTAACCCTAACCCTAGCCCTATCCCTACCAACACTGTAACCCTATAACCCTATCCCAAACCATAATATCCCTATAGAATTATTACCCTAACCCTAACCCTGGCCCTAACCCTACCAACTCTGTAACCCTATAACCCTGTCCCTAACCATAAAAACCCTATAGAATTATAACTCTAACACTAACCCTAACCCTAACCCTAACCCTAACCCTAACCCTAACCCTAGCCCTAACCCTACGAACACTGTAAACCTGTCTCTAACCATAAAAGATATATAGAATAATAACCCAAACACTAACCCTAATCCTAACCCTAAACCTATCGCAGTAACCCAAAAACTCTGTAACCCTATTACGGTAACCCTAACACTAAGAACCCTATAGAATTGTAACTCTAACCCTAACCCTAACCCTAACTCTAGCCCTAACACTACCAACTCTGTAACCCTATTATCCTAAACATAACCCTATGAACCCGATAGACTTATAAACATAACCCTAATTATTTAACACTATCCCTAATGTTGGAAACCTTATAGACTTATAATCATAACTATAAATGTATAACCCTGACTTTAACCCAAGAAACGTTGTAGCCTTATTACCCTAACCCTAACCCTATCCCTAACTTACCAACACATTAACCATATGTCCCCAACCCTAACCCTAACCCTAACACTAACCCTAACCCTAACCCTACAACTCTGTAACATTTTATCGGTAACCCTAACTCTAACCCTAACCCTAACTCTAACCCTAACCCTAGCCTTAACAATACCAACTATGTAACCCTATAACCCTATCCCTAACCATAAAAACCCTATAGAATTATAACCCTAACGCTAACCCTAACCCTAACCCTACAACTCTGTAACCGCATTACGGTAACCCTAACCCTAAAAACCCTATAGAATTATAACACAAACTCTAACCTTAACCCTAACCCTACAACTATGGAACACTATAACACTAACCCTAACCCTAACCATAATCCTACAACTCTGTAACACTATAACGGTAACCCTAACCCTAACCTTAAAAACCCCATAGAATTATAACTCTAACACTAACCCTAACCCTTACCCTAACCCTTTAACTCTGTAACATTATAACGGTAACCCTAACCCTAACCTTAAAAACCCTATAGAATTATAACCCTAACACTATCCCTAACCCTAAACCTATAGCAGTAACCCTACATCTCTGTAACCCGATTATGGTAACCCTAACCCTTAAAACCGTATAGAATTATAACCCTAACCCTAACCCTAACCCTAACCTAACTCTGTAACCCTATGACCCCAACCCTAACCCTAACCATATCAAATCTATATAATTACAACCCTAACACTAACCCTGACCCTAACCCTACAACTCTGTAACATTATATCGGTAACCCTAACTCTAACCCTAACCCAAACCCTAACCCTAACCCTAACCCTAGCCCTAGCCCTACCAACTCTGTAACCCTATAACCCTGTCTCTAACCATAAAAACCCAATTGAATCATAACCCTAACACTAACCCTAACCCTAACCCTAACCCTAACCCTCCAACTCTTTAACACTATAACAGTAACCCTAACCCTAACCCTAACCCTAACCATTGCCCTAACCCTACCAACTCTGTAACTCTATAACCCTATCCCAAACCATAAAAAACCTATAGAATTATAACTCTAACCCTAACCCTAACCCTAACCCTAACCCTACAACACTGTTCCACTATAACGGTAACCCTAACGCTAACCCTAACTCTAACCCTAACCCTAACCCTAGCCCTAAACCAACCAACTCTGTAACCCTATGACCCCTACCCTAACCCTAACCTTAAAGCAGTAATCCTACAACTCTGTAGCCCTATTATGGTAACCCTAACCTTAAATACCCTATAGAATTATGAACTTAACCCTAACCCTAACCCTAACCCAACCCAAACCCTATCCCTTACCCTAACCCTATAGCAGTGTCCCTACAACTCTGTAACCGTATTACGGTAACCCTAACCCTAAAAACCCTATAGAATTATAACTCTAACCCTAACCCTAAACCTGACTCTAACCCTAACACTACCAACTCTTTAACCCCATAACCCTAACACTATAGTAGAAACCAGACAACTCTATAACCCTATGACCCTATCCCTAACCATAAAAACCCTATAGAATTATAACCCTAACCCTAACCCTAACCCTAGCCCTAACCCTACCAACTCTGTAACCCTATAACCGTATCCGTAACCAAAAAACACTATACAATTATAACTCTAACCCTAACCCTAACCCTAGCCCTAAACCAACCTACTCTGTATCCCTATGACCCCAACCCAAACTCTATACCTAACCCTAGCCCTAACCATACCAACTCTGTAACCCTATGACCCTATCCCTAACCATAAAAACCCTATAGAATTATAACACTAACACTAACCCTAACCCTAACCCTAACCCTAACCCTATTCCTAACCCTAACCCTAGCCCTAAACCCAACCAACTCTGTAACCCTATAACCGTATCCGTAACCAAAAAACACTATAGAATTATAACCCTAACACTAACCCTAACCCTAACCGTAGACCAAAACCAACAAACTCTGTAACCCTGTGACCGCAACCCTAACCCTAACCCTAACCCTAACCCTAGCCCTATCCCTACCAACACTGTAACCCTATAACCCTATCCCAAACCATAATATCCCTATAGAATTATTACCCTAACCCTAACCCTGGCCCTAACCCTACCAACTCTGTAACCCTATAACCCTGTCCCTAACCATAAAAACCCTATAGAATTATAACTCTAACACTAACCCTAACCCTAACCCTAACCCTAACCCTAACCCTAACCCTAGCCCTAACCCTACGAACACTGTAAACCTGTCTCTAACCATAAAAGATATATAGAATAATAACCCAAACACTAACCCTAATCCTAACCCTAAACCTATCGCAGTAACCCAAAAACTCTGTAACCCTATTACGGTAACCCTAACACTAAGAACCCTATAGAATTGTAACTCTAACCCTAACCCTAACCCTAACTCTAGCCCTAACACTACCAACTCTGTAACCCTATTATCCTAAACATAACCCTATGAACCCGATAGACTTATAAACATAACCCTAATTATTTAACACTATCCCTAATGTTGGAAACCTTATAGACTTATAATCATAACTATAAATGTATAACCCTGACTTTAACCCAAGAAACGTTGTAGCCTTATTACCCTAACCCTAACCCTATCCCTAACTTACCAACACATTAACCATATGTCCCCAACCCTAACCCTAACCCTAACACTAACCCTAACCCTAACCCTACAACTCTGTAACATTTTATCGGTAACCCTAACTCTAACCCTAACCCTAACTCTAACCCTAACCCTAGCCTTAACAATACCAACTATGTAACCCTATAACCCTATCCCTAACCATAAAAACCCTATAGAATTATAACCCTAACGCTAACCCTAACCCTAACCCTACAACTCTGTAACCGCATTACGGTAACCCTAACCCTAAAAACCCTATAGAATTATAACACAAACTCTAACCTTAACCCTAACCCTACAACTATGGAACACTATAACACTAACCCTAACCCTAACCATAATCCTACAACTCTGTAACACTATAACGGTAACCCTAACCCTAACCTTAAAAACCCCATAGAATTATAACTCTAACACTAACCCTAACCCTTACCCTAACCCTTTAACTCTGTAACATTATAACGGTAACCCTAACCCTAACCTTAAAAACCCTATAGAATTATAACTCTAACACTAACCCTAACCCTTACCCTAACCCTTTAACTCTGTAACATTATAACGGTAACCCTAACCCTAACCCTAACCCTAACCCTAGCAACTCTGTAACCCAATAACCCTATCCCTAACCTTCAAAACCCTATTGAATTATAACCCTAACCCTAACCTTAAGCTTAACCCTAACCCTAACCCTAACCTTATCCCTAACCACAAAAACCCTATAGAATTACAACTCTAACACTAACACTAACCCTAACCCTACCAACTCTGAAACCCGATAACCCTATCCCCAACCATAAAAACCTATAGAATTATATCCCAACACTAACCCTAACCCTAACCCTAGCCCTAGCCCTACCAATTCTGTAACCCTATAACCCTATCTCTAACCTTGAAAACCCTATAGAATTACACCCCTAACCCTAACCCTAACCCTAGCCCTAGCCCTACCAACACTGTAACCCTATAACCCTAGCCCTAACCATAATAACCCTATAGAATTATGACCCTGACACTAACCCTAACCCTAACCCTAACCCTATCCCTAACCTTAACCCTGATAACCATAACTCTAAACGTATGACCCTGACTTTAACCCAAGAAACATTGTAGCCTTATTACCCTAAACCTAAACCTAACCCTAACCCTTCCAACTCTGTAACCCTATAACCCTGTCCCTAACCAAAAAAACCCTATAGAATTATAACTCTAACACTAACCCTAACCCTAACCCTAACCCTACAACTCTATAACACTATAACGGTAACCATAACCATAACCCTAAAAACCGTATAGAATTTTAACCCTAACCCTAACCCTAACCCTAACCTAACTCTGTAACCCTATAACCCCAACCCTAACCCAAACCCTAAAAACCGTATAGAATTATAACCCTAACCCTAACCCTAACCCTAACCTAACTCTGTAACCCTATGACCCCAACCCTAAGCCTAACCATATAAAATCTATAGAATTACAACCCTAACACTAACCCTGACCCTAACCCTCCAACTCTTTAACACTATAACGGTAACCCTAACCCTAACCCTAACCCTAACCATAGCCCTAACCCTATCAACTCTGTACCCCTATAATCCTATCCCAAACCATAAAAAACCTATAGAATTATAACTCTAACCCTAACCCTAACCCTAACCCTAACCCTACAACACTGTTCCACTATAACGGTAACCCTAACGCTAACCCTAACTTTAACCCTAACCCTAACCCTAGCCCTAAACCAACCAACTCTGTAACCCTATGACCCCTACCCTAACCCTAACCCTATAGCAGTAACCCTACAACTCTGTAACCGTATTACGGTAAGCCTAACCCTAAAAACCCTATAGAATTATAACCCTAACCCTAACCTCAACCCTAACCCTAACCATAACCCTAACCCTATAGTAGTGACCTGTCAACTCTGTAACCCTATAACCCTATCCCTATCCATAAAAAATCTATAGAAATATAACCCTAACACTAACCCTAACCCTAACCATAACCCTACAACTCTGCAACTTTATAACGGTAACCCTAACCCTAACCCTGACCCTAACCCTATAGTAGTAACCTGACAACTCTGAAACCCAATAAACCTATCCCTAACCAGAAAAAATCTAGAGAATTATAACCCTAACACTAACCCTAACCCTAACCCTAGCCCTAGCATCAACCAACTCTGTAACCCTATAACCCTATCCCTAACCATAAAAACACTATAGAATTATAACCCTAACACTATCCCTAACCCTAACCCTATAGCAGTAACCCTACATCTCTGTAACCCGATTATGGTAACCCTAACCCTAAAAACCGTATAGAATTATAACCCTAACCCTAACCCTAACCCTAACCTAACTCTGTAACCCTATGAGCCCAACCCTAACCCTAACCATATCAAATCTATAGAATTACAACCCTAACACTAACCCTGACCCTAACCCTACAACTCTGTAACATTATATCGGTAACCCTAACTCTAACCCTAACCCTAACCCTAACCCTAACCCTAACCCTAGCCCTAGCCCTACCAACTCTGTAACCCTATAACTCTATCCCAAAACATAAAAAACCTATAGAATTATAACTCTAACCCTAACCCTAACCCTAACCCTAACCCTACAACACTGTTCCACTATAACGGTAACCCTAACCCTAACCCTAACCCTTTCCCTAACCCTAACCCTAGCCCTAAACCAACCAACTCTGTAACCCTATGACCCCTACCCTAACCCTAACCTTAAAGCAGTAATCCTACAACTCTGTAGCCCTATTATGGTAACCCTAACCTTAAATACCCTATAGAATTATGAACTTAACCCTAACCCTAACCCTAACCCAACCCAAACCCTATCCCTAACCCTAACCCTATAGCAGTAACCATACAACTCTGTAACCGTATTACGGTAAGCCTAACCCTAAAAACCCTATAGAATTATAACCCTAACCCTAACCTTAACCCTAACCCTAACCATAACCCTAACCCTATAGTAGTAACCTGACAACTCTGAAACCCAATAACCCTATCCCTAACCAAAAAAAATCTAGAGAATTATAACCCTAACACTAACCCTAACCCTAACCCTAGCCCTAGCCCTACCAACTCTGTAACCCTATAACCCTATCCCTAACCATAAAAACACTATAGAATGATAACCCTAGCACTATCCCTAACCCTAACCCTATAGCAGTAACCCTACATCTCTGTAACCCGATTATGGTAACCCTAACCCTAAAAACCGTATAGAATTATAACCCTAACCCTAACCCTAACCCTAACCATATAAAATCTATAGAATTACAACCCTAACACTAACCCTGACCCTAACCCTACAACTCTGTAACATTATATCGGTAACCCTAACTCTAACCCTAGCCCTAGCCCTACCAACTCTGTAACCCTATAACCCTGTCTCTAACCATAAAAACCCCATTGAATCATAACCCTATAACTAACCCTAACCCTAACCCTAACCCTAACCCTCCAACTCTTTAACACTATAACGGTAACCCTAACCCTAACCCTAACCCTAACCATAGCCCTAACCCTACCAACTCTGTCACCCTATAACCCTATCCCAAACCATAAAAAACCTATAGAATTATAACTCTAACCCTAACCCTAACCCTAACCCTAACCCTAACCCTACAACACTGTTCCACTATAACGGTAACCCTAACGCTAACCCTAACTCTAACCCTAACCCTAACCCTAGCCCTAAACCAACCAACTCTGTAACCCTATGACCCCTACCCTAACCCTAACCTTAAAGCAGTAATCCTACAACTCTCTAGCCCTATTATGGTAACCCTAACCTTAAATACCCTATAGAATTATGAACTTAACCCTAACCCTAACCCTAAGCCAACCCAAACCCTATCCCTAACCCTAACCCTATAGCAGTAACCCTACAACTCTGTAACCGTATTACGGTAAGCCTAACCCTAAAAACCCTATAGAATTATAACCCTAACCCTAACCTTAACCCTAACCCTAACCATAACCCTAACCCTATAGTAGTGACCTGTCAACTCTGTAACCCTATAACCCTATCCCTATCCATAAAAAATCTATAGAAATATAACCCCAACACTAACCCTAACCCTAACCATAACCCTACAACTCTAAAACTTTATAACGGTAACCCTAACCCTAACCCTGACCCTAACCCTATAGTAGTAACCTGACAACTCTGAAACCCAATAACCCTATCCCTAACCAAAAAAAATCTAGAGAATTATAACCCTAACACTAACCCTAACCCTAACCCTAACCCTAACCTAACTCTGTAACCCTATAACCCTATCCCTAACCATAAAAACACTATAGAATGATAACCCTAGCACTATCCCTAACCCTAACCCTATAGCAGTAACCCTACATCTCTGTAACCCGATTATGGTAACCCTAACCCTAAAAACCGTATAGAATTATAACCCTAACCCTAACCCTAACCCTAACCATATAAAATCTATAGAATTACAACCCTAACACTAACCCTGACCCTAACCCTACAACTCTGTAACATTATATCGGTAACCCTAACTCTAACCCTAGCCCTAGCCCTACCAACTCTGTAACCCTATAACCCTGTCTCTAACCATAAAAACCCCATTGAATCATAACCCTATAACTAACCCTAACCCTAACCCTAACCCTAACCCTCCAACTCTTTAACACTATAACGGTAACCCTAACCCTAACCCTAACCCTAACCATAGCCCTAACCCTACCAACTCTGTAACCCTATAACTCTATCCCAAACCATAAAAAACCTATAGAATTATAACTCTAACCCTAACCCTAACCCTAACCCTAACCCTACAACACTGTTCCACTATAACGGTAACCCTAACCCTAACCCTAACCCTATCCATAGCCCTAACCCTACCAACTCTGTAACCCTATAACCCTATCCCAAACCATAGAAAACCTATAGAATTATAACTCTAACCCTAACCCTAACCCTAACCCTAACCCTACAACACTGTTCCACTATAACGGTAACCCTAACGCTAACCCTAACTCTAACCCTAACCCTAACCCTAGCCCTAAACCAACCAACTCTGTAACCCGATGACCCCTACCCTAACCCTAACCTTAAAGCAGTAATCCTACAACTCTCTAGCCCTATTATGGTAACCCTAACCTTAAATACCCTATAGAATTATGAACTTAACCCTAACCCTAACCCTAATCCTAACTCTAACCCTAACCCTAACCCTAACCTAACTCTGTAACCCTATGACCCCAACCCTAACCCTAACCATAAAAAATCTATAGAATTAAAACCCTAACACTAACCCTAACCCTACAACTCTGTAACATTATAACGGTAACCCTAACTCTTACCCTAACCCTACAGTAGTGACCTGACAACTCTGTAACCCTATAACCCTATCCCTAACCATAAAAAATCTGTAGAATTATAACCCAAACACTAACCCTAACCCTAACCCAAACCCTACAACTCTGTAACACTCTAACGGTAACCCTAACCCTAACCTTAACCCTAACCCTAACCCTAACCCTAACCCTAGCCCTAACCCTACGAACACTGTAAACCTGTCTCTAACCATAAAAGATATATAGAATTATAACCCAAACACTAACCCTAATCCTAACCCTAAACCTATCGCAGTAACCCAAAAACTCTGTAACCCTATTACGGTTACCCTAACACTAAGAACCCTATAGAATTGTAACTCTAACCCTAACCCTAACCCTAACCTACCAACTCTGTAACCCGATGAGCCCAACCCAAACCCTAACCCTAACCCTAACCCTATAGCAGTAACCCTACAAATCTGTAACCCTATTACGGTAACCCTAACCCTAAAAACCCTATAAAATTATTACTCTAACCCTAACCCTAACCCTAACCCTGACTTTAACCCAAGAAACGTTGTAGCCTTATTACCCTAACCCTAACCCTATCCCTAACTTACCAACTCATTAACCATATGTCCCCAACCCTAACCCTAACCCTAACCCTAACCCTAACCCTAACCCTACAACTCTGTAACATTATATCGGTAACCCTAACTCTAACCCTAAACCTAACTCTAACCCTAACAATACCAACTATGTAACCCTATAACCCTATCCCTAACCATAAAAACCCTATAGAATTATAACCCTAACACTAACCCTAAACCTAACCGTAGACCTAAACCTACCAACTCTGTAACCCTATGTCCCCAACCCAAACCCTAACCCTATTCCTAACCTTATAGCATTAACCCTACAAATCAGTAACATTATAACGGTAACCCTAACGCTAACCCAAACCCTAGCCCTAACCCTAACCCTAGTCCTAGCCCTACCACAACTGTAACCCTATAACCCTATCCCTAACCATAATAACCCTATAGAATTATGAACTTAACCCTAACCCTAACCCTATAGCAGTAACCCTACAACTCTGTAACCGTATTACGGTAACCCTAACCCTAAAAACCCTATAGAATTATATCCCTAACCCTAACCTTAACCCTATCCCTAACCATAAAAAATCTATAGAAATATAACCCTTACACTAACCCTAACCCTAACCCTAACCCTAACCCTATCTCTAACCTTGAAAACCCTATAGAATTACAACCCTAACCCTAGCCCTAGCCCTACCAACACTGTAACCCTATAACCCTAGCCCTAACCATAATAACCCTATAGAATTATAACCCTGACACTAACCCTAACCCTAGCCCTAACCCTACAACTCGGTGACACTATAACGGTAACCCTGACGCTAACCCTAACCCTAACCCTAACCCTAACCCTAGCCCTAGCCCTAACCCTACCAACTCTGTAACCCTATAACCCTATCCCCAACAATAAAAACCCTATAGAATTATAACCCTAACACTAACCCTACACCTAACCGTAGATCGAAACCAACCTACTCTGTAACCCTTTGACCCCAACCCAAACCCTATCCCTTACCCTAACCCTATAGCAGTGTCCCTACAACTCTGTAACCGTATTACGGTAACCCTAACCCTAAAAACCCTATAGAATTATAACTCTAACCCTAACCCTAAACCTGACTCTAACCCTAACACTACCAACTCTTTAACCCCATAACCCTAACCCTATAGTAGTAACCAGACAACTCTATAACCCTATGACCCTATCCCTAACCATAAAAACCCTATAGAATTATAACCCTAACCCTAACCCTAACCCTAGCCCTAACCCTACCAACTCTGCAAGCCTATAACCTTATCCCTAACCACAAAACCCTATAGAATTAGAACTCTAACACTAACCCTACACCTAAGCCTAGCCCTAACCCTACCAACTCTGTAACCCTATAACCATATCCCTAACCATAATAACCCTATAGAATTATATCCCTAACACTTAACCTAACCCTAACCCTAACCCTATCCCTAACCTTAACCCTGATAACCATAACTCTAAACATATGACCCTGACTTTAACCCAAGAAACATTGTAGCCTTATTACCCTAAACCTAACCCTAACCCTAACCCTTCCAACTCTGTGACCCTATAACCGTATCCGTAACCAAAAAACACTATAGAATTATGAACTTAACTCTAACCCTAACCCTAACCCTAACTCTAACCCTAACCCTAACCCTAACCTAACTCTGTAACCCTATGACCCCAACCCTAACCCTAACCATAAAAAATCTATAGAATTAAAACCCTAACACTAACCCTAACCCTACAACTCTGTAACATTATAACGGTAACCCTAACTCTTACCCTAACCCTACAGTAGTGACCTGACAACTCTGTAACCCTATAACCCTATCCCTAACCATAAAAAATCTGTAGAATTATAACCCAAACACTAACCCTAACCCTAACCCAAACCCTACAACTCTGTAACACTCTAACGGTAACCCTAACCCTAACCTTAACCCTAACCCTACAACTCTATAACACTATAACGGTAACCATAACCCTAACCCTAAAAACCGTATAGAATTATAACCCTAACCCTAACCCTAACCCTAACCTAACTCTGTAACCCTATAACCCCAACCCTAACCCAAACCCTAAAAACCGTATAGAATTATAACCCTAACCCTAACCCTAACCCTAACCTAACTCTGTAACCCTATGACCCCAACCCTAAGCCTAACCATATAAAATCTATAGAATTACAACCCTAACACTAACCCTGACCCTAACCCTACAACTCTGTAACATTATATCGGTAACCCTAACTCTAACCCTAACCCTAACCCTAACCCTAGTCCTAGCCCTACCAACTCTGTAACCCTATAACTCTATCCCAAACCATAAAAAACCTATAGAATTATAACTCTAACCCTAACCCTAACCCTAACCCTAACCCTACAACACTGTTCCACTATAACGGTAACCCTAACCCTAACCCTAACCCTAACCCTAACCCTAGCCCTAAACCAACCAACTCTGTAACCCTATGACCCCTACCCTAACCCTAACCTTAAAGCAGTAATCCTACAACTCTGTAGCCCTATTATGGTAACCCTAACCTTAAATACCCTATAGAATTATGAACGTAACCCTAACCCTAACCCTAACCCAACCCAAACCCTATCCCTAACCCTAACCCTATAGCAGTAACCCTACAACTCTGTAACCGTATTACGGTAAGCCTAACCCTAAAAACCCTATAGAATTATAACCCTAACCCTAACCTTAACCCTAACCCTAACCATAACCCTAACCCTATAGTAGTGACCTGTCAACTCTGTAACCCTATAACCCTATCCCTATCCATAAAAAATCTATAGAAATATAACCCTAACACTAACCCTAACCCTAACCATAACCCTACAACTCTGCAACTTTATAACGGTAACCCTAACCCTAACCCTGACCCTAACCCTATAGTAGTAACCTGACAACTCTGAAACCCAATAACCCTATCCCTAACCAAAAAAAATCTAGAGAATTATAACCCTAACACTAACCCTAACCCTAACCCTAGCCCTATCCCTACCAACTCTGTAACCCTATAACCCTATCCCTAACCATAAAAACACTATAGAATGATAACCCTAGCACTATCCCTAACCCTAACCCTATTGCAGTAACCCTACATCTCTGTAACCCGATTATGGTAACCCTAACCCTAAAAACCGTATAGAATTATAACACTAACCCTAACCCTAACCCTAACCATATAAAATCTATAGAATTACAACCCTAACACTAACCCTGACCCTAACCCTACAACTCTGTAACATTATATCGTTAACCCTAACTCTAACCCTAGCCCTAGCCCTACCAACTCTGTAACCCTATAACCCTGTCTCTAACCATAAAAACCCCATTGAATCATAACCCTATAACTAACCCTAACCCTAACCCTAACCCTAACCCTCCAACTCTTTAACACTATAACGGTAACCCTAACCCTAACCCTAACCCTAACCATAGCCCTAACCCTACCAACTCTGTAACCCTATAACCCTATCCCAAACCATAAAAAACCTATAGAATTATAACTCTAACCCTAACCCTAACCCTAACCCTAACCCTACAACACTGTTCCACTATAACGGTAACCCTCACGCTAACCCTAACTCTAACCCTAACCCTAACCCTAGCCCTAAACCAAACAACTCTGTAACCCAATGACCCCTACCCTAACCCTAACCTTAAAGCAGTAATCCTACAACTCTCTAGCCCTATTATGGTAACCCTAACCTTAAATACCCTATAGAATTATGAACTTAACCCTAACCCTAACCCTAACCCAACCCAAACCCTATCCCTAACCCTAACCCTATAGCAGTAACCCTACAACTCTGTAACCGTATTACGGTAAGCCTAACCCTAAAAACCCTATAGAATTATAACCCTAACCCTAACCTTAACCCTAACCCTAACCCTAACCCTAACCCTAACCCTAACCCTAACCCTAACTCTAACCCTAACGCTAACCCTAACCCTAACCCTAACCCTAACCCTAACCCGATTATGGTAACTCTAACCCTAAAAACCGTATAGAATTATAACCCAAACCCTAACCCTAACCCTAACCTAGCTCTGTAACCCTATGACCCCAACCCTAACCCTAACCATATAAAATCTATAGAATTACAACCCTAACACTAACCCTGACCCTAACCCTACAACTCTGTAACATTATATCGGTAACCCTAACTCTAACCCTAACCCTAACCCTAACCCTAACCCTAACCCTAGCCCTAACCCTACCAACTCTGTAACCCTATAACCCTATCCCAAACCATAAAAAACCTATACAATTATAACTCTAACCCTAACCATACAACACTGTTCCACTATAACGGTAACCCTAACGCTAACCCTAACTCTAACCCTAACCCTAACCCTAGCCCTAAACCAACCAACTCTGTAACCCTATGACCCCTACCCTAACCCTAACCTTAAAGCAGTAATCCTACAACTCTGTAGCCCTATTATGGTAACCCTAACCTTAAATACCCTATAGAATTATAAACTTAACCCTAACCCTAACCCTAACCCAACCCAAACCCTATCCCTAACCCTAACCCTATAGCAGTAACCCTACAACTCTGTAACCGTATTACGGTAAGCCTAACCCTAAAAACCCTATAGAATTATAACCCTAACCCTAACCTTAACCCTAACCCTAACCATAACCCTAACCCTATAGTAGTGACCTGTCATCTCTGTAACCCTATAACCCTATCCCTATCCATAAAAAATCTATAGAAATATAACCCTAACACTAACCCTAACCCTAACCATAACCCTACAACTCTGCAACTTTATAACGGTAACCCTAACCCTAACCCTGACCCTAACCCTATAGTAGTAACCTGACAACTCTGAAACCCAATAACCCTATCCCTAACCAAAAAAAATCTAGAGAATTATAACCCTAACACTAACCCTAACCCTAACCCTAGCCCTAGCCCTACCAACTCTGTAACCCTATAACCCTATCCCTAACCATAAAAACACTATAGAATGATAACCCTAGCACTATCCCTAACCCTAACCCTATAGCAGTAACCCTACATCTCTGTAACCCGATTATGGTAACCCTAACCCTAAAAACCGTATAGAATTATAACCCTAACCCTAACCCTAACCCTAACCATATAAAATCTATAGAATTACAACCCTAACACTAACCCTGACCCTAACCCTACAACTCTGTAACATTATATCGGTAACCCTAACTCTAACCCTAGCCCTAGCCCTACCAACTCTGTAACCCTATAACCCTGTCTCTAACCATAAGAACCCCATTGAATCATAACCCTATAACTAACCCTAACCCTAACCCTAACCCTAACCCTCCAACTCTTTAACTCTATAACGGTAACCCTAACCCTAACCCTAACCCTAACCATAGCCCTAACCCTACCAACTCTGTAACCCTATAACCCTATCCCAAACCATAAAAAACCTATAGAATTATAACTCTAACCCTAACCCTAACCCTAACCCTAACCCTACAACACTGTTCCACTATAACGGTAACCCTAACGCTAACCCTAACTCTAACCCTAACCCTAACCCTAGCCCTAAACCAACCAACTCTGTAACCCTATGACCCCTACCCTAACCCTAACCTTAAAGCAGTAATCCTACAACTCTCTAGCCCTATTATGGTAACCCTAACCTTAAATACCCTATAGAATTATGAACTTAACCCTAACCCTAACCCTAACCCAACCCAAACCCTATCCCTAACCCTAACCCTATAGCAGTAACCCTACAACTCTGTAACCGTATTACGGTAAGCCTAACCCTAAAAACCCTATAGAATTATAACCCTAACCCTAACCTTAACCCTAACCCTAACCATAACCCTAACCCTATAGTAGTGACCTGTCAACTCTGTAACCCTATGACCCTATCCCTATCCATAAAAAATCTATAGAAATATAACCCCAACTCTAACCATAACCCTAACCATAACCCTACAACTCTGCAACTTTATAACGGTAACCCTAACCCTAACCCTGACCCTAACCCTATAGTAGTAACCTGACAACTCTGAAACCCAATAACCCTATCCCTAACCAAAAAAAATCTAGAGAATTATAACCCTATAACTAACCCTAACCCTAACCCTAACCCTAACCCTCCAACTCTTTAACACTATAACGGTAACCCTAACCCTAACCCTAACCCTAACCATAGCCCTAACCCTACCAACTCTGTAACCCTATAACCCTATCCCAAACCATAAAAAACCTATAGAATTATAACTCTAACCCTAACCCTAACCCTAACCCTACAACACTGTTCCACTATAACGGTAACCCTCACGCTAACCCTAACTCTAACCCTAACCCTAACCCTAGCCCTAAACCAACCAACTCTGTAACCCTATGACCCCTACCCTAACCCTAACCTTAAAGCAGTAATCCTACAACTCTCTAGCCCTATTATGGTAACCCTAACCTTAAATACCCTATAGAATTATGAACTTAACCCTAACCCTAACCCTAACCCAACCCAAACCCTATCCCTAACCCTAACCCTATAGCAGTAACCCTACAACTCTGTAACCGTATTACGGTAAGCCTAACCCTAAAAACCGTATAGAATTATAACCCTAACCCTAACTCTAACCCAAACCTAACTCTGTAACCCTATGACCCCAACCCTAACCCTAACCATATAAAATCTATAGAATTACAACCCTAACACTAACCCTGACCCTAACCCTACAACTCTGTAACATTATGTCGGTAACCCTAACTCTAACCCTAACCCTAACCCTAACCCTAACCCTAACCCTAGCCCTAGCCCTACCAACTCTGTAACCCTATAACTCTATCCCAAACCATAAAAAACCTATAGAATTATAACTCTAACCCTAACCCTAACCCTAACCCTAACCCTACAACACTGTTCCACTATAACGGTAACCCAAACCCAAACCCTAACCCTATCCATAGCCCTAACCCTACCAACTCTGTAACCCTATAACCCTATCCCAAACCATAGAAAACCTATAGAATTATAACTCTAACCCTAACCCTAACCCTAACCCTAACCCTACAACACTGTTCCACTACAACGGTAACCCTAACGCTAACCCTAACTCTAACCCTAACCCTAACCCTAGCCCTAAACCAACCAACTCTGTAACCCTATGACCCCTACCCTAACCCTAACCTTAAAGCAGTAATCCTACAACTCTGTAGCCCTATTATGGTAACCCTAACCTTAAATACCCTATAGAATTATGAACTTAACCCTAACCCTAACCCTAACACAACCCAAACCCTATCCCTAACCCTAACCCTATAGCAGTAACCCTACAACTCTGTAACCGTATTACGGTAAGCCTAACCCTAAAAACCCTATAGAATTATAACCCTAACCCTAACCTTAACCCTAACCCTAACCCTAACCCTAACCCTAACCCTAACCCTAACCCTAGCCCTAAACCAAACAACTCTGTAACCCAATGACCCCTACCCTAACCCTAACCTTAAAGCAGTAATCCTACAACTCTCTAGCCCTATTATGGTAACCCTAACCTTAAATACCCTATAGAATTATGAACTTAACCCTAACCCTAACCCTAACCCAACCCAAACCCTATCCCTAACCCTAACCCTATAGCAGTAACCCTACAACTCTGTAACCGTATTACGGTAAGCCTAACCCTAAAAACCCTATAGAATTATAACCCTAACCCTAACCTTAACCCTAACCCTAACCCTAACCCTAACCCTAACCCTAACCCTAACCCTAACTCTAACCCTAACGCTAACCCTAACCCTAACCCTAACCCTAACCCTAACCCGATTATGGTAACTCTAACCCTAAAAACCGTATAGAATTATAACCCAAACCCTAACCCTAACCCTAACCTAGCTCTGTAACCCTATGACCCCAACCCTAACCCTAACCATATAAAATCTATAGAATTACAACCCTAACACTAACCCTGACCCTAACCCTACAACTCTGTAACATTATATCGGTAACCCTAACTCTAACCCTAACCCTAACCCTAACCCTAACCCTAACCCTAGCCCTAACCCTACCAACTCTGTAACCCTATAACCCTATCCCAAACCATAAAAAACCTATACAATTATAACTCTAACCCTAACCATACAACACTGTTCCACTATAACGGTAACCCTAACGCTAACCCTAACTCTAACCCTAACCCTAACCCTAGCCCTAAACCAACCAACTCTGTAACCCTATGACCCCTACCCTAACCCTAACCTTAAAGCAGTAATCCTACAACTCTGTAGCCCTATTATGGTAACCCTAACCTTAAATACCCTATAGAATTATAAACTTAACCCTAACCCTAACCCTAACCCAACCCAAACCCTATCCCTAACCCTAACCCTATAGCAGTAACCCTACAACTCTGTAACCGTATTACGGTAAGCCTAACCCTAAAAACCCTATAGAATTATAACCCTAACCCTAACCTTAACCCTAACCCTAACCATAACCCTAACCCTATAGTAGTGACCTGTCATCTCTGTAACCCTATAACCCTATCCCTATCCATAAAAAATCTATAGAAATATAACCCTAACACTAACCCTAACCCTAACCATAACCCTACAACTCTGCAACTTTATAACGGTAACCCTAACCCTAACCCTGACCCTAACCCTATAGTAGTAACCTGACAACTCTGAAACCCAATAACCCTATCCCTAACCAAAAAAAATCTAGAGAATTATAACCCTAACACTAACCCTAACCCTAACCCTAGCCCTAGCCCTACCAACTCTGTAACCCTATAACCCTATCCCTAACCATAAAAACACTATAGAATGATAACCCTAGCACTATCCCTAACCCTAACCCTATAGCAGTAACCCTACATCTCTGTAACCCGATTATGGTAACCCTAACCCTAAAAACCGTATAGAATTATAACCCTAACCCTAACCCTAACCCTAACCATATAAAATCTATAGAATTACAACCCTAACACTAACCCTGACCCTAACCCTACAACTCTGTAACATTATATCGGTAACCCTAACTCTAACCCTAGCCCTAGCCCTACCAACTCTGTAACCCTATAACCCTGTCTCTAACCATAAGAACCCCATTGAATCATAACCCTATAACTAACCCTAACCCTAACCCTAACCCTAACCCTCCAACTCTTTAACTCTATAACGGTAACCCTAACCCTAACCCTAACCCTAACCATAGCCCTAACCCTACCAACTCTGTAACCCTATAACCCTATCCCAAACCATAAAAAACCTATAGAATTATAACTCTAACCCTAACCCTAACCCTAACCCTAACCCTACAACACTGTTCCACTATAACGGTAACCCTAACGCTAACCCTAACTCTAACCCTAACCCTAACCCTAGCCCTAAACCAACCAACTCTGTAACCCTATGACCCCTACCCTAACCCTAACCTTAAAGCAGTAATCCTACAACTCTCTAGCCCTATTATGGTAACCCTAACCTTAAATACCCTATAGAATTATGAACTTAACCCTAACCCTAACCCTAACCCAACCCAAACCCTATCCCTAACCCTAACCCTATAGCAGTAACCCTACAACTCTGTAACCGTATTACGGTAAGCCTAACCCTAAAAACCCTATAGAATTATAACCCTAACCCTAACCTTAACCCTAACCCTAACCATAACCCTAACCCTATAGTAGTGACCTGTCAACTCTGTAACCCTATGACCCTATCCCTATCCATAAAAAATCTATAGAAATATAACCCCAACTCTAACCATAACCCTAACCATAACCCTACAACTCTGCAACTTTATAACGGTAACCCTAACCCTAACCCTGACCCTAACCCTATAGTAGTAACCTGACAACTCTGAAACCCAATAACCCTATCCCTAACCAAAAAAAATCTAGAGAATTATAACCCTATAACTAACCCTAACCCTAACCCTAACCCTAACCCTCCAACTCTTTAACACTATAACGGTAACCCTAACCCTAACCCTAACCCTAACCATAGCCCTAACCCTACCAACTCTGTAACCCTATAACCCTATCCCAAACCATAAAAAACCTATAGAATTATAACTCTAACCCTAACCCTAACCCTAACCCTACAACACTGTTCCACTATAACGGTAACCCTCACGCTAACCCTAACTCTAACCCTAACCCTAACCCTAGCCCTAAACCAACCAACTCTGTAACCCTATGACCCCTACCCTAACCCTAACCTTAAAGCAGTAATCCTACAACTCTCTAGCCCTATTATGGTAACCCTAACCTTAAATACCCTATAGAATTATGAACTTAACCCTAACCCTAACCCTAACCCAACCCAAACCCTATCCCTAACCCTAACCCTATAGCAGTAACCCTACAACTCTGTAACCGTATTACGGTAAGCCTAACCCTAAAAACCGTATAGAATTATAACCCTAACCCTAACTCTAACCCAAACCTAACTCTGTAACCCTATGACCCCAACCCTAACCCTAACCATATAAAATCTATAGAATTACAACCCTAACACTAACCCTGACCCTAACCCTACAACTCTGTAACATTATGTCGGTAACCCTAACTCTAACCCTAACCCTAACCCTAACCCTAACCCTAACCCTAGCCCTAGCCCTACCAACTCTGTAACCCTATAACTCTATCCCAAACCATAAAAAACCTATAGAATTATAACTCTAACCCTAACCCTAACCCTAACCCTAACCCTACAACACTGTTCCACTATAACGGTAACCCAAACCCAAACCCTAACCCTATCCATAGCCCTAACCCTACCAACTCTGTAACCCTATAACCCTATCCCAAACCATAGAAAACCTATAGAATTATAACTCTAACCCTAACCCTAACCCTAACCCTAACCCTACAACACTGTTCCACTACAACGGTAACCCTAACGCTAACCCTAACTCTAACCCTAACCCTAACCCTAGCCCTAAACCAACCAACTCTGTAACCCTATGACCCCTACCCTAACCCTAACCTTAAAGCAGTAATCCTACAACTCTGTAGCCCTATTATGGTAACCCTAACCTTAAATACCCTATAGAATTATGAACTTAACCCTAACCCTAACCCTAACACAACCCAAACCCTATCCCTAACCCTAACCCTATAGCAGTAACCCTACAACTCTGTAACCGTATTACGGTAAGCCTAACCCTAAAAACCCTATAGAATTATAACCCTAACCCTAACCTTAACCCTAACCCTAACCCTAACCCTAACCCTAACCCTAACCCTAACCCTAACTCTAACCCTAACCCTAACCCTAACCCTAACCCTAACCCTAACCCTAACCCGATTATGGTAACTCTAACCCTAAAAACCGTATAGAATTATAACCCTAACCCTAAACCTAACCCTAACCTAGCTCTGTAACCCTATGACCCCAACCCTAACCCTAACCATATAAAATCTATAGAATTACAACCCTAACACTAACCCTGACCCTAACCCTACAACTCTGTAACATTATATCGGTAACCCTAACTCTAACCCTAACCCTAACCCTAACCCTAACCCTAACCCTAGCCCTAGCCCTACCAACTCTGTAACCCTATAACCCTGTCTCTAACCATAAAAACCCCATTGAATCATAACCCTAACACTAACCCTAACCCTAACCCTAACCCTCCAACTCTTTAACACTATAACGGTAACCCTAATCCTAACCCTAACCCTAACCATAGCCCTAACCCTACCAACTCTGTAACCCTATAACCCTATCCCAAACCATAAAAAACCTATACAATTATAACTCTAACCCTAACCATACAACACTGTTCCACTATAACGGTAACCCTAACGCTAACCCTAACTCTAACCCTAACCCTAACCCTAGCCCTAAACCAACCAACTCTGTAACCCTATGACCCCTACCCTAACCCTAACCTTAAAGCAGTAATCCTACAACTCTGTAGCCCTATTATGGTAACCCTAACCTTAAATACCCTATAGAATTATAAACTTAACCCTAACCCTAACCCTAACCCAACCCAAACCCTATCCCTAACCCTAACCCTATAGCAGTAACCCTACAACTCTGTAACCGTATTACGGTAAGCCTAACCCTAAAAACCCTATAGAATTATAAGCCTAACCCTAACCTTAACCCTAACCCTAACCATAACCCTAACCCTATAGTAGTGACCTGTCATCTCTGTAACCCTATAACCCTATCCCTATCCATAAAAAATCTATAGAAATATAACCCTAGCACTATCCCTAACCCTAACCCTATAGCAGTAACCCTACATCTCTGTAACCCGATTATGGTAACCCTAACCCTAAAAACCGTATAGAATTATAACCCTAACCCTAACCCTAACCCTAACCATATAAAATCTATAGAATTACAACCCTAACACTAACCCTGACCCTAACCCTACAACTCTGTAACATTATATCGGTAACCCTAACTCTAACCCTAGCCCTAGCCCTACCAACTCTGTAACCCTATAACCCTGTCTCTAACCATAAGAACCCCATTGAATCATAACCCTATAACTAACCCTAACCCTAACCATAGCCCTAACCCTACCAACTCTGTAACCCTATAACCCTATCCCAAACCATAAAAAACCTATAGAATTATAACTCTAACCCTAACCCTAACCCTAACCCTAACCCTACAACACTGTTCCACTATAACGGTAACCCTAACGCTAACCCTAACTCTAACCCTAACCCTAACCCTAGCCCTAAACCAACCAACTCTGTAACCCTATGACCCCTACCCTAACCCTAACCTTAAAGCAGTAATCCTACAACTCTCTAGCCCTATTATGGTAACCCTAACCTTAAATACCCTATAGAATTATGAACTTAACCCTAACCCTAACCCTAACCCAACCCAAACCCTATCCCTAACCCTAACCCTATAGCAGTAACCCTACAACTCTGTAACCGTATTACGGTAAGCCTAACCCTAAAAACCCTATAGAATTATAACCCTAACCCTAACCTTAACCCTAACCCTAACCATAACCCTAACCCTATAGTAGTGACCTGTCAACTCTGTAACCCTATAACCCTATCCCTATCCATAAAAAATCTATAGAAATATAACCCCAACTCTAACCCTAACCCTAACCATAACCCTACAACTCTGCAACTTTATAACGGTAACCCTAACCCTAACCCTGACCCTAACCCTATAGTAGTAACCTGACAACTCTGAAACCCAATAACCCTATCCCTAACCAAAAAAAATCTAGAGAATTATAACCCTATAACTAACCCTAACCCTAACCCTAACCCTAACCCTCCAACTCTTTAACACTATAACGGTAACCCTAACCCTAACCCTAACCCTAACCATAGCCCTAACCCTACCAACTCTGTAACCCTATAACCCTATCCCAAACCATAAAAAACCTATAGAATTATAACTCTAACCCTAACCCTAACCCTAACCCTAACCCTACAACACTGTTCCACTATAACGGTAACCCTCACGCTAACCCTAACTCTAACCCTAACCCTAACCCTAGCCCTAAACCAACCAACTCTGTAACCCTATGACCCCTACCCTAACCCTAACCTTAAAGCAGTAATCCTACAACTCTCTAGCCCTATTATGGTAACCCTAAGCTTAAATACCCTATAGAATTATGAACTTAACCCTAACCCTAACCCTAACCCAACCCAAACCCTATCCCTAACCCTAACCCTATAGCAGTAACCCTACAACTCTGTAACCGTATTACGGTAAGCCTAACCCTAAAAACCCTATAGAATTATAACCCTAACCCTAACCTTAACTCTAACCCTAACCATAACCCTAACCCTATAGTAGTGACCTGTCAACTCTGTAACCCTATAACCCTATCCCTATCCATAAAAAATCTATAGAAATATAACCCCAACACTAACCCTAACCCTAACCATAACCCTACAACTCTGCAACTTTATAACGGTAACCCTAACCCTAACCCTGACCCTAACCCTATAGTAGTAACCTGACAACTCTGAAACCCAATAACCCTATCCCTAACCTAAAAAAATCTAGAGAATTATAACCCTAACACTAACCCTAACCGTAACCCTAACCCTAACCTAACTCTGTAACCCTATGACCCCAACCCTAAGCCTAACCATATAAAATCTATAGAATTACAACCCTAACACTAACCCTAACCCTAACCCTAGCCCTAGCATCAACCAACTCTGTAACCCTTATAACCCTATCCCTAACCATAAAAACACTATAGAATTATAACCCTAACACTATCCCTAACCCTAACCCTATAGCAGTAACCCTACATCTCTGTAACCCGATTATGGTAACCCTAACCCTAAAAACCGTATAGAATTATAACCCTAACCCTAACCCTAACCCAAACCTAACTCTGTAACCCTATGACCCCAACCCTAACCCTAACCATATAAAATCTATAGAATTACAACCCTAACACTAACCCTGACCCTAACCCTACAACTCTGTAACATTATGTCGGTAACCCTAACTCTAACCCTAACCCTAACCCTAACCCTAACCCTAACCCTAGCCCTAGCCCTACCAACTCTGTAACCCTATAACTCTATCCCAAACCATAAAAAACCTATAGAATTATAACTCTAACCCTAACCCTAACCCTAACCCTAACCCTTCAACACTGTTCCACTATAACGGTAACCCTAACCCTAACCCTAACCCTATCCATAGCCCTAACCCTACCAACTCTGTAACCGTATAACCCTATCCCAAACCATAGAAAACCTATAGAATTATAACTCTAACCCTAACCCTAACCCTAACCCTAACCCTACAACACTGTTCCACTACAACGGTAACCCTAACGCTAACCCTAACTCTAACCCTAACCCTAACCCTAGCCCTAAACCAACCAACTCTGTAACCCTATGACCCCTACCCTAACCCTAACCTTAAAGCAGTAACCCTACAACTCTGTAACCGTATTACGGTAAGCCTAAAAACCCTATAGAATTATAACCCTAACCCTAACCTTAACCCTAACCCTAACCCTAACCCTAACCCTAACCCTAACCCTAACTCTAACCCTAACCCTAACCCTAACCCTAACCCTAACCCTAACCCTAACCCTCCAACTCTTTAACACTATAACGGTAACCCTAATCCCAACCCTAACCCAAACCATAGCCCTAACCCTACCAACTCTGTAACCCTATAACCCTATCCCAAACCATAAAAAACCTATACAATTATAACTCTAACCCTAACCATACAACACTGTTCCACTATAACGGTAACCCTAACGCTAACCCTAACTCTAACCCTAACCCTAACCCTAGCCCTAAACCAACCAACTCTGTAACCCTATGACCCCTACCCTAACCCTAACCTTAAAGCAGTAATCCTACAACTCTGTAGCCCTATTATGGTAACCCTAACCTTAAATACCCTATAGAATTATAAACTTAACCCTAACCCTAACCCTAACCCAACCCAAACCCTATCCCTAACCCTAACCCTATAGCAGTAACCCTACAACTCTGTAACCGTATTACGGTAAGCCTAACCCTAAAAACCCTATAGAATTATAACCCTAACCCTAACCATAACCCTAACCCTATAGTAGTGACCTGTGATCTCTGTAACCCTGTAACCCTATCCCTATCCATAAAAAATCTATAGAAATATAACCCTAACACTAACCCTAACCCTAACCATAACGCTACAACTCTGCAACTTTATAACGGTAACCCTAACCCTAACCCTGACTCTAACCCTATAGTAGTAACCTGACAACTCTGAAACCCAATAACCCTATCCCTAACCAAAAAAAATCTAGAGAATTATAACCCTAACACTAACCCTAACCCTAACCCTAGCCCTAGCCCTACCAACTCTGTAACCCTATAACCCTATCCCTAACCATAAAAACACTATAGAATTATAACCCTAACACTATCCCTAACCCTAACCCTATAGCAGTAACCCTACATCTCTGTAACCCGATTATGGTAACCCTAACCCTAAAAACCGTATAGAATTATAACCCTAACCCTAACCCTAACCCTAACCCTAACCTAACTCTGTAACCCTATGACCCCAACCCTAACCCTAACCATATAAAATCTATTGAATTACAACCCTAACACTAACCCTGACCCTAACCCTACAACTCTGTAACATTATATCGGTAACCCTAACTCTAACCCTAACCCTAACCCTAACCCTAGTCCTAGCCCTACCAACTCTGTAACCCTATAACTCTATCCCAAACCATAAAAAACCTATAGAATTATAACTCTAACCCTAACCCTAACCATAACCCTAACCCTACAACACTGTTCCACTATAACGGTAACCCTAACCCTAACCCTAACCCTAACCCTAACCCTAGCCCTAAACCAAACAACTCTGTAACCCTATGACCCCTACCCTAACCCTAACCTTAAAGCAGTAATCCTACAACTCTGTAGCCCTATTATGGTAACCCTAACCTTAAATACCCTATAGAATTATGAACTTAACCCTAACCTTAACCCTAACCCTAACCATAACCCTAACCCTATAGTAGTGACCTGTCAACTCTGTAACCCTATAACCCTATCCCTATCCATAAAAAATCTATAGAAATATAACCCTAACACTAACCCTAACCCTAACCATAACCCTACAACTCTGCAACTTTATAACGGTAACCCTAACCCTAACCCTGACCCTAACCCTATAGTAGTAACCTGACAACTCTGAAACCCAATAACCCTATCCCTAACCAAAAAAAATCTAGAGAATTATAACCCTAACACTAACCCTAACCCTAACCCTAGCCCTAGCCCTACCAACTCTGTAACCCTATAACCCTATCCCTAACCATAAAAACACTATAGAATGATAACCCTAGCACTATCCCTAACCCTAACCCTATAGCAGTAACCCTACATCTCTGTAACCCGATTATGGTAACCCTAACCCTAAAAACCGTATAGAATTATAACCCTAACCCTAACCCTAACCCTAACCATATAAAATCTATAGAATTACAACCCTAACACTAACCCTGACCCTAACCCTACAACTCTGTAACATTATATCGGTAACCCTAACTCTAACCCTAGCCCTAGCCCTACCAACTCTGTAGCCCTATAACCCTGTCTCTAACCATAAAAACCCCATTGAATCATAACCCTATAACTAACCCTAACCCTAACCCTAACCCTAACCCTCCAACTCTTTAACACTATAACGGTAACCCTAACCCTAACCCTAACCCTAACCATAGCCCTAACCCTACCAACTCTGTAACCCTATAACCCTATCCCAAACCATAAAAAACCTATAGAATTATAACTCTAACCCTAACCCTAACCCTAACCCTAACCCTACAACACTGTTCCACTATAACGGTAACCCTAACGCTAACCCTAACTCTAACCCTAACCCTAACCCTAGCCCTAAACCAACCAACTCTGTAACCCTATGACCCCTACCCTAACCCTAACCTTAAAGCAGTAATCCTACAACTCTCTAGCCCTATTATGGTAACCCTAACCTTAAATACCCTATAGAATTATGAACTTAACCCTAACCCTAACCCTAACCCAACCCAAACCCTATCCCTAACCCTAACCCTATAGCAGTAACCCTACAACTCTGTAACCGTATTACGGTAAGCCTAACCCTAAAAACCCTATAGAATTATAACCCTAACCCTAACCTTAACCCTAACCCTAACCATAACCCTAACCCTATAGTAGTGACCTGTCAACTCTGTAACCCTATAACCCTATCCCTATCCATAAAAAATCTATAGAAATATAACCCCAACTCTAACCCTAACCCTAACCATAACCCTACAACTATGCAACTTTATAACGGTAACCCTAACCCTAACACTGACCCTAACCCTATAGTAGTAACCTGACAACTCTGAAACCCAATAACCCTATCCCTAACCATAAAAACACTATAGAATGATAACCCTAGCACTATCCCTAACCCTAACCCTATAGCAGTAACCCTACATCTCTGTAACCTGATTATGGTAACCCTAACCCTAAAAACCGTATAGAATTATAACCCTAACCCTAACCCTAACCCTAACCATATAAAATCTATAGAATTACAAACCTAACACTAACCCTGACCCTAACCCTACAATTCTGTAACATTATATCGGTAACCCTAACTCTAACCCTAGCCCTAGCCCTACCAACTCTGTAACCCTATAACCCTGTCTCTAACCATAAAAACCCCATTGAATCATAACCCTATAACTAACCCTAACCCTAACCCTAACCCTAACCCTCCAACTCTTTAACACTATAACGGTAACCCTAACCCTAACCCTAACCCTAACCATAGCCCTAACCCTACCAACTCTGTAACCCTATAACCCTATCCCAAACCATAAAAAACCTATAGAATTATAACTCTAACCCTAACCCTAACCCTAACCCTAACCCTACAACACTGTTCCACTATAACGGTAACCCTCACGCTAACCCTAACTCTAACCCTAACCCTAACCCTAGCCCTAAACCAACCAACTCTGTAACCCTATGACCCCTACCCTAACCCTAACCTTAAAGCAGTAATCCTACAACTCTTTAGCCCTATTATGGTAACCCTAACCTTAAATACCCTATAGAATTATGAACTTAACCCTAACCCTAACCCTAACCCATCCCAAACCCTATCCCTAACCCTAACCCTATAGCAGTAACCCTACAACTCTGTAACCGTATTACGGTAAGCCTAACCCTAAAAACCCTATAGAATTATAACCCTAACCCTAACCTTAACCCTAACCCTAACCATAACCCTAACCCTATAGTAGTGATCTGTCAACTCTGTAACCCTATAACCCTATCCCTATCCATAAAAAATCTATAGAAATATAACCCCAACACTAACCCTAACCCTAACCATAACCCTACAACTCTGCAACTTTATAACGGTAACCCTAACCCTAACCCTGACCCTAACCCTATAGTAGTAACCTGACAACTCTGAAACCCAATAACCCTATCCCTAACCAAAAAAAATCTAGAGAATTATAACCCTAACACTAACCCTAACCCTAACCCTAACCCTAACCTAACTCTGTAACCCTATGACCCCAACCCTAAGCCTAACCATATAAAATCTATAGAATTACAACCCTAACACTAACCCTAACCCTAACCCTAGCCCTAGCATCAACCAACTCTGTAACCCTTATAACCCTATCCCTAACCATAAAAACACTATAGAATTATAACCCTAACACTATCCCTAACCCTAACCCTATAGCAGTAACCCTACATCTCTGTAACACGATTATGGTAACCCTAACCCTAAAAACCGTATAGAATTATAACCCTAACCCTAACCCTAACCCAAACCTAACTCTGTAACCCTATGACCCCAACCCTAACCCTAACCATATAAAATCTATAGAATTACAACCCTAACACTAACCCTGACCCTAACCCTACAACTCTGTAACATTATGTCGGTAACCCTAACTCTAACCCTAACCCTAACCCTAACCCTAACCCTAACCCTAGCCCTAGCCCTACCAACTCTGTAACCCTATAACTCTATCCCAAACCATAAAAAACCTATAGAATTATAACTCTAACCCTAACCCTAACCCTAACCCTAACCCTACAACACTGTTCCACTATAACGGTAACCCTAACCCTAACCCTAACCCTATCCATAGCCCTAACCCTACCAACTCTGTAACCCTATAACCCTATCCCAAACCATAGAAAACCTATAGAATTATAACTCTAACCCTAACCCTAACCCTAACCCTAACCCTACAACACTGTTCCACTACAACGGTAACCCTAACGCTAACCCTAACTCTAACCCTAACCCTAACCCTAGCCCTAAACCAACCATCTCTGTAACCCTATGACCCCTACCCTAACCCTAACCTTAAAGCAGTAATCCTACAACTCTGTAGCCCTATTATGGTAACCCTAACCTTAAATACCCTATAGAATTATGAACTTAACCCTAACCCTAACCCTAACCCAACCCAAACCCTATCCCTAACCCTAACCCTATAGCAGTAACCCTACAACTCTGTAACCGTATTACGGTAAGCCTAACCCTAAAAACCCTATAGAATTATAACCCTAACCCTAACCTTAACCCTAACCCTAACCATAACCCTAACCCTATAGTAGTGACCTGTCATCTCTGTAACCCTATAACCCTATCCCTATCCATAAAAAATCTATAGAAATATAACCCTAACACTAACCCTAACCCTAACCATAACCCTACAACTCTGCAACTTTATAACGGTAACCCTAACCCTAACCCTGACCCTAACCCTATAGTAGTAACCTGACAACTCTGAAACCCAATAACCCTATCCCTAACCAAAAAAAATCTAGAGAATTATAACCCTAACACTAACCCTAACCCTAACCCTAGCCCTAGCCCTACCAACTCTGTAACCCTATAACCCTATCCCTAACCATAAAAACACTATAGAATTATAACCCTAACACTATGCCTAACCCTAACCCTATAGCAGTAACCCTACATCTCTGTAACCCGATTATGGTAACCCTAACCCTAAAAACCGTATAGAATTATAACCCTAACCCTAACCCTAACCCTAACCCTAACCTAACTCTGTAACCCTATGACCCCAACCCTAACCCTAACCATATATAATCTATAGAATTACAACCCTAACACTAACCCTGACCCTAACCCTACAACTCTGTAACATTATATCGGTAACCCTAACTCTAACCCTAACCCTAACCCTAACCCTAGCCCTAGCCCTACCAACTCTGTAACCCTATAACCCTGTCTCTAACCATAAAAACCCCATTGAATCATAACCCTATAACTAACCCTAACCCTAACCCTAACCCTAACCCTCCAACTCTTTAACACTATAACGGTAACCCTAACCCTAACCCTAACCCTAACCATAGCCCTAACCCTACCAACTCTGTAACCCTATAACCCTATCCCAAACCATAAAAAACCTATAGAATTATAACTCTAACCCTAACCCTAACCCTAACCCTAACCCTACAACACTGTTCCACTATAACGGTAACCCTCACGCTAACCCTAACTCTAACCCTAACCCTAACCCTAGCCCTAAACCAACCAACTCTGTAACCCTATGACCCCTACCCTAACCCTAACCTTAAAGCAGTAATCCTACAACTCTTTAGCCCTATTATGGTAACCCTAACCTTAAATACCCTATAGAATTATGAACTTAACCCTAACCCTAACCCTAACCCAACCCAAACCCTATCCCTAACCCTAACCCTATAGCAGTAACCCTACAACTCTGTAACCGTATTACGGTAAGCCTAACCCTAAAAACCCTATAGAATTATAACCCTAACCCTAACCTTAACCCTAACCCTAACCATAACCCTAACCCTATAGTAGTGATCTGTCAACTCTGTAACCCTATAACCCTATCCCTATCCATAAAAAATCTATAGAAATATAACCCCAACACTAACCCTAACCCTAACCATAACCCTACAACTCTGCAACTTTATAACGGTAACCCTAACCCTAACCCTGACCCTAACCCTATAGTAGTAACCTGACAACTCTGAAACCCAATAACCCTATCCCTAACCATAAAAACACTATAGAATTATAACCCTAACACTATGCCTAACCCTAACCCTATAGCAGTAACCCTACAACTCTGTAACCCTATAACCCTGTCTCTAACCATAAAAACCCCATTGAATCATAACCCTAACACTAACCCTAACCCTAACCCTAACCCTAACCCTCCATCTCTTTAACACTATAACGGTAACCCTAATCCTAACCCTAACCCTAACCATAGCCCTAACCCTACCAACTCTGTAACCCTATAACCCTATCCCAAACCATAAAAAACCTATACAATTATAACTCTAACCCTAACCATACAACACTGTTCCACTATAACGGTAACCCTAACGCTAACCCTAACTCTAACCCTAACCCTAACCCTAGCCCTAAACCAACCAACTCTGTAACCCTATGACCCCTACCCTAACCCTAACCTTAAAGCAGTAATCCTACAACTCTGTAGCCCTATTATGGTAACCCTAACCTTAAATACCCTATAGAATTATAAACTTAACCCTAACCCTAACCCTAACCCAACCCAAACCCTATCCCTAACCCTAACCCTATAGCAGTAACCCTACAACTCTGTAACCGTATTACGGTAAGCCTAACCCTAAAAACCCTATAGAATTATAACCCTAACCCTAACCTTAACCCTAACCCTAACCATAACCCTAACCCTATAGTAGTGACCTGTCATCTCTGTAACCCTATAACCCTATCCCTATCCATAAAAAATCTATAGAAATATAACCCTAACACTAACCCTAACCCTAACCATAACCCTACAACTCTGCAACTTTATAACGGTAACCCTAACCCTAACCCTGACCCTAACCCTATAGTAGTAACCTGACAACTCTGAAACCCAATAACCCTATCCCTAACCAAAAAAAATCTAGAGAATTATAACCCTAACACTAACCCTAACCCTAACCCTAGCCCTAGCCCTACCAACTCTGTAACCCTATAACCCTATCCCTAACCATAAAAACACTATAGAATTATAACCCTAACACTATGCCTAACCCTAACCCTATAGCAGTAACCCTACATCTCTGTAACCCGATTATGGTAACCCTAACCCTAAAAACCGTATAGAATTATAACCCTAACCCTAACCCTAACCCTAACCCTAACCTAACTCTGTAACCCTATGACCCCAACCCTAACCCTAACCATATATAATCTATAGAATTACAACCCTAACACTAACCCTGACCCTAACCCTACAACTCTGTAACATTATATCGGTAACCCTAACTCTAACCCTAACCCTAACCCTAACCCTAGCCCTAGCCCTACCAACTCTGTAACCCTATAACCCTGTCTCTAACCATAAAAACCCCATTGAATCATAACCCTATAACTAACCCTAACCCTAACCCTAACCCTAACCCTCCAACTCTTTAACACTATAACGGTAACCCTAACCCTAACCCTAACCCTAACCATAGCCCTAACCCTACCAACTCTGTAACCCTATAACCCTATCCCAAACCATAAAAAACCTATAGAATTATAACTCTAACCCTAACCCTAACCCTAACCCTAACCCTACAACACTGTTCCACTATAACGGTAACCCTCACGCTAACCCTAACTCTAACCCTAACCCTAACCCTAGCCCTAAACCAACCAACTCTGTAACCCTATGACCCCTACCCTAACCCTAACCTTAAAGCAGTAATCCTACAACTCTTTAGCCCTATTATGGTAACCCTAACCTTAAATACCCTATAGAATTATGAACTTAACCCTAACCCTAACCCTAACCCAACCCAAACCCTATCCCTAACCCTAACCCTATAGCAGTAACCCTACAACTCTGTAACCGTATTACGGTAAGCCTAACCCTAAAAACCCTATAGAATTATAACCCTAACCCTAACCTTAACCCTAACCCTAACCATAACCCTAACCCTATAGTAGTGATCTGTCAACTCTGTAACCCTATAACCCTATCCCTATCCATAAAAAATCTATAGAAATATAACCCCAACACTAACCCTAACCCTAACCATAACCCTACAACTCTGCAACTTTATAACGGTAACCCTAACCCTAACCCTGACCCTAACCCTATAGTAGTAACCTGACAACTCTGAAACCCAATAACCCTATCCCTAACCAAAAAAAATCTAGAGAATTATAACCCTAACACTAACCCTAACCCTAACCCTAACCCTAACCTAACTCTGTAACCCTATGACCCCAACCCTAAGCCTAACCATATAAAATCTATAGAATTACAACCCTAACACTAACCCTAACCCTAACCCTAGCCCTAGCATCAACCAACTCTGTAACCCTTATAACCCTATCCCTAACCATAAAAACACTATAGAATTATAACCCTAACACTATCCCTAACCCTAACCCTATAGCAGTAACCCTACATCTCTGTAACACGATTATGGTAACCCTAACCCTAAAAACCGTATAGAATTATAACCCTAACCCTAACCCTAACCCAAACCTAACTCTGTAACCCTATGACCCCAACCCTAACCCTAACCATATAAAATCTATAGAATTACAACCCTAACACTAACCCTGACCCTAACCCTACAACTCTGTAACATTATGTCGGTAACCCTAACTCTAACCCTAACCCTAACCCTAACCCTAACCCTAACCCTAGCCCTAGCCCTACCAACTCTGTAACCCTATAACTCTATCCCAAACCATAAAAAACCTATAGAATTATAACTCTAACCCTAACCCTAACCCTAACCCTAACCCTACAACACTGTTCCACTATAACGGTAACCCTAACCCTAACCCTAACCCTATCCATAGCCCTAACCCTACCAACTCTGTAACCCTATAACCCTATCCCAAACCATAGAAAACCTAAAGAATTATAACTCTAACCCTAACCCTAACCCTAACCCTAACCCTACAACACTGTTCCACTACAACGGTAACCCTAACGCTAACCCTAACTCTAACCCTAACCCTAACCCTAGCCCTAAACCAACCATCTCTGTAACCCTATGACCCCTACCCTAACCCTAACCTTAAAGCAGTAATCCTACAACTCTGTAGCCCTATTATGGTAACCCTAACCTTAAATACCCTATAGAATTATGAACTTAACCCTAACCCTAACCCTAACCCAACCCAAACCCTATCCCTAACCCTAACCCTATAGCAGTAACCCTACAACTCTGTAACCGTATTACGGTAAGCCTAACCCTAAAAACCCTATAGAATTATAACCCTAACCCTAACCTTAACCCTAACCCTAACCCTAACCCTAACCCTAACCCTAACCCTAACCCTAACTCTAACCCTAACCCTAACCCTAACCCTAACCCTAAACCCTAACCCTAACCCTAACCCTAACCCGATTATGGTAACTCTAACCCTAAAAACCGTATAGAATTATAACCCTAACCCTAACCCTAACCCTAACCTAACTCTGTAACCCTATGACCCCAACCCTAACCCTAACCATATAAAATCTATAGAATTACAACCCTAACACTAACCCTGACCCTAACCCTACAACTCTGTAACATTATATCGGTAACCCTAACTCTAACCCTAACCCTAACCCTAACCCTAACCCTAACCCTAGCCCTAGCCCTACCAACTCTGTAACCCTATAACCCTGTCTCTAACCATAAAAACCCCATTGAATCATAACCCTAACACTAACCCTAACCCTAACCCTAACCCTAACCCTCCATCTCTTTAACACTATAACGGTAACCCTAATCCTAACCCTAACCCTAACCATGGCCCTAACCCTACCAACTCTGTAACCCTATAACCCTATCCCAAACCATAAAAAACCTATACAATTATAACTCTAACCCTAACCATACAACACTGTTCCACTATAACGGTAACCCTAACGCTAACCCTAACTCTAACCCTATCCCTAACCCTAGCCCTAAACCAACCAACTCTGTAACCCTATGACCCCTACCCTAACCCTAACCTTAAAGCAGTAATCCTACAACTCTGTAGCCCTATTATGGTAACCCTAACCTTAAATACCCTACAGAATTATAAACTTAACCCTAACCCTAACCCTAACCCAACCCAAACCCTATCCCTAACCCTAACCCTATAGCAGTAACCCTACAACTCTGTAACCGTATTACGGTAAGCCTAACCCTAAAAACCCTATAGAATTATAACCCTAACCCTAACCTTAACCCTAACCCTAACCATAACCCTAACCCTATAGTAGTGACCTGTCATCTCTGTAACCCTATAACCCTATCCCTATCCATAAAAAATCTATAGAAATATAACCCTAACACTAACCCTAACCCTAACCATAACCCTACAACTCTGCAACTTTATAACGGTAACCCTAACCCTAACCCTGACCCTAACCCTATAGTAGTAACCTGACAACTCTGAAACCCAATAACCCTATCCCTAACCAAAAAAAATCTAGAGAATTATAACCCTAACACTAACCCTAACCCTAACCCTAGCCCTAGCCCTACCAACTCTGTAACCCTATAACCCTATCCCTAACCATAAAAACACTATAGAATTATAACCCTAACACTATGCCTAACCCTAACCCTATAGCAGTAACCCTACATCTCTGTAACCCGATTATGGTAACCCTAACCCTAAAAACCGTATAGAATTATAACCCTAACCCTAACCCTAACCCTAACCCTAACCTAACTCTGTAACCCTATGACCCCAACCCTAACCCTAACCATATATAATCTATAGAATTACAACCCTAACACTAACCCTGACCCTAACCCTACAACTCTGTAACATTATATCGGTAACCCTAACTCTAACCCTAACCCTAACCCTAACCCTAGCCCTAGCCCTACCAACTCTGTAACCCTATAACCCTGTCTCTAACCATAAAAACCCCATTGAATCATAACCCTAACACTAACCCTAACCCTAACCCTAAGCCTAACCCTCCAACTCTTTAACACTATAACGGTAACCCTAACCCTAACCCTAACCCTAACCATAGCCCTAACCCTACCAACTCTGTAACCCTATAACCCTATCCCAAACCATAAAAAACCTATAGAATTATAACTCTAACCCTAACCCTAACCCTAAGCCAACCCAAACCCTATCCCTAACCCTAACCCTATAGCAGTAACCCTACAACTCTGTAACCGTATTACGGTAAGCCTAACCCTAAAAACCCTATAGAATTATAACCCTAACCCTAACCTTAACCCTAACCCTAACCATAACCCTAACCCTAAAGTAGTGACCTGTCAACTCTGTAACCCTATAACCCTATCCCTATCCATAAAAAATCTTTAGAAATATAACCCCAACACTAACCCTAACCCTGACCATAACCCTATAGTAGTAACCTGACAACTCTGAAACCCAATAAACCTATCCCTAACCAAAAAAAATCTAGAGAATTATAACCCTAACACTAACCCTAACCCTAACCCTAGCCCTAGCACCAACCAACTCTGTAACCCTATAACCCTATCCCTAACCATAAAAACACTATAGAATTATAACCCTAACACTATCCCTAACCCTAACCCTAACCCTACAACACTGTTCCACTATAACGGTAACCCTAACACTAACCCTATCCCTAACCATAACCCTACAACTCTGCAACTTTATAACGGTAACCCTAACCCTAACCCTGACCCTAACCCTATAGTAGTAACCTGACAACTCTGAAACCCAATAACCCTATCCCTAACCAAAAAAAATCTAGAGAATTATAACCCTAACACTAACCCTAACCCTAACCCTAGCCCTAGCCCTACCAACTCTGTAACCCTATAACCCTATCCCTAACCATAAAAACACTATAGAATTATAACCCTAACACTATCCCTAACCCTAACCCTATAGCAGTAATCCTACATCTCTGTAACCCGATTATGGTAACCCTAACCCTAAAAACCGTATAGAATTATAACCCTAACCTTAACCCTAACCCTAACCTAACTCTGTAACCCTATGACCCCAACCCTAACCCTAACCATATAAAATCTATAGAATTACAACCCTAACACTAACCCTGACCCTAACCCTACAACTCTGTAACATTATATCGGTAACCCTAACTCTAACCCTAACCCTAACCCTAACCCTAACCCTAACCCTAGCCCTAGCCTTACCAACTCTGTAACCCTATAACCCTGTCTCTAACCATAAAAACCCCATTGAATCATAACCCTAACACTAACCCTAACCCTAACCCTAACCCTAACCCTCCAACTCTTTAACACTATAACGGTAACCCTAACCCTAACCCTAACCCTAACCATAGCCCTAACCCTACCAACACTGTAACCCTATAACCCTATCCCAAACCATAAAAAACCTATACAATTATAACTCTAACCCTAACCATACAACACTGTTCCACTATAACGGTAACCCTAACGCTAACCCTAACTCTAACCCTAACCCTAACCCTAGCCCTAAACCAACCAACTCTGTAACCCTATGACCCCTACCCTAACCCTAACCTTAAAGCAGTAATCCTACAACTCTGTAGCCCTATTATGGTAACCCTAACCTTAAATACCCTATAGAATTATAAACTTAACCCTAACCCTAACCCTAACCCAACCCAAACCCTATCCCTAACCCTAACCCTATAGCAGTACCCCTTCAACTCTGTAACCGTATTACGGTAAGCCTAACCCTAAAAACCCTATAGAATTATAACCCTAACCCTAACCTTAACCCTAACCCTAACCATAACCCTAACCCTATAGTAGTGACCTGTCAACTCTGTAACCCTATAACCCTATCCCTATCCATAAAAAATCTATAGAAATATAACCCTAACACTAACCCTAACCCTAACCATAACCCTACAACTCTGCAACTTTATAACGGTAACCCTAACCCTAACCCTGACCCTAACCCTATAGTAGTAACCTGACAACTCTGAAACCCAATAACCCTATCCCTAACCAAAAAAAATCTAGAGAATTATAACCCTAACACTAACCCTAACCCTAACCCTAGCCCTAGCCCTACCAACTCTGTAACCCTATAACCCTATCCCTAACCATAAAAACACTATAGAATTATAACCCTAACACTATCCCTAACCCTAACCCTATAGCAGTAACCCTACATCTCTGTAACCCGATTATGGTAACCCTAACCCTAAAAACCGTATAGAATTATAACCCTAACCCTAACCCTAACCTAACTCTGTAACCCTATGACCCCAACCCTAACCCTAACCATATAAAATCTATAGAATTACAACCCTAACACTAACCCTGACCCTAACCCTACAACTCTGTAACATTATATCGGTAACCCTAACTATAACCCTAACCCTAACCCTAACCCTAACCCTAACCCTAGCCCTAGCCCTACCAACTCTGTAACCCTATAACCCTGTCTCTAACCATAAAAACCCCATTGAATCATAACCCTAACACTAACCCTAACCCTAACCCTAACCCTAACCCTCCAACTCTTTAACACTATAACGGTAACCCTAACCCTAACCCTAACACTAACCATAGCCCTAACCCTACCAACTCCGTAACCCTATAACCCTATCCCTAACCATAAAAACACTATAGAATTATAACCCTAACACTGACCCTAACCCTAACCCTAGCCCTAGCACCAACCAACTCTGTAACCCTATAACCCTATCCCTAACCATAAAAACACTATAGAATTATAACCCTAACCCTAACCCTAACACTGACCATAACCCTATAGTAGTAACCTGACAACTCTGAAACCCAATAAACCTATCCCTAACCAAAAAAAATCTAGAGAATTATAACCCTAACACTAACCCTAACCCTAACCCTAGCCCTAGCACCAACCAACTCTGTAACCCTATAACCCTATCCCTAACCATAAAAACACTATAGAATTATAACCCTAACACTACCCCTAACCCTAACCCTAACCCTACAACACTGTTCCACTATAACGGTAACCCTAACGCTAACCCTAACTCTAACCCTAACCCTAACCCTAGCCCTAAACCAACCAACTCTGTAACCCTATGACCCCTACCCTAACCCTAACCTTAGAGCAGTAATCCTACAACTCTGTAGCCCTATTATGGTAACCCTAACCTTAAATACCCTATAGAATTATGAACTTAACCCTAACCCTAACCCTAACCCAACCCAAACCCTATCCCTAACCCTAACCCTATAGCAGTAACCCTACAACTCTGTAACCGTATTACGGTAAGCCTAACCCTAAAAACCCTATAGAATTATAACCCTAACCCTAACCTTAACCCTAACCCTAACCATAACCCTAACCCTATAGTAGTGACCTGTCAACTCTGTAACCCTATAACCCTATCCCTATCCATAAAAAATCTATAGAAATATAACCCTAACACTAACCCTAACCCTAACCATAACCCTACAACTCTGCAACTTTATAACGGTTACCCTAACCCTAACCCTGACCCTAACCCTATAGTAGTAACCTGACAACTCTGAAACCCAATAACCCTATCCCTAACCAAAAAAAATCTAGAGAATTATAACCCTAACACTAACCCTAACCCTAACCCTAGCCCTAGCCCTACCAACTCTGTAACCCTATAACCCCAAACCTAACCCTAACCATAAAAACACTATAGAATTATAACCCTAACACTATCCCTAACCCTAACCCGATAGCAGTAACCCTACATCTCTGAAACCCGATTATGGTAACCCTAACCCTAAAAACCGTATAGAATTATAACCCTAACCCTAACCCTAACCCTAACCTAACTCTGTAACCCTATGACCCCAACCCTAACCCTAACCATATAAAATCTATAGAATTACAACCCTAACACTAACCCTGACCCTAACCCTACAACTCTGTAACATTATATCGGTAACCCTAACTCTAACCCTAACCCTAACCCTAACCCTAACCCTAACCCTAGCCCTAGCCCTACCAACTCTGTAACCCTATAACTCTATCCCAAACCATATAAAACCTATAGAATTATAACTCTAACCCTAACCCTAACCCTAACCCTAACCCTACAACACTGTTCCACTATAACGGTAACCCTAACCCTAACCCTAACCCTAACCCTAACCCTAACCCTAGCCCTAAACCAACCAACTCTGTAACCCTATGACCCCTACCCTAACCCTAACCTTAAAGCAGTAATCCTACAACTCTGTAGCCCTATTATGGTAACCCTAACCTTAAATACCCTATATAATTATGAACTTAACCCTAACCCTAACCCTAACCCAACCCAAACCCTATCCCTAACCCTAACCCTATAGCAGTAACCCTACAACTCTGTAACCATATTACGGTAAGCCTAACCCTAAAAACCCTATAGAATTATAACCCTAACCCTAACCTTAACCCTAACCCTAACCATAACCCTAACCCTATAGTAGTGACCTGTCAACTCTGTAACCCTATAACCCTATCCCTATCCATAAAAAATCTATAGAAATATAACCCTAACACTAACCCTAACCCTAACCATAACCCTACAACTCTGCAACTTTATAACGGTAACCCTAACCCTAACCCTGACCCTAACCCTATAGTAGTAACCTGACAACTCTGAAACCCAATAACCCTATCCCTAACCAAAAAAAATCTAGAGAATTATAACCCTAACACTAACCCTAACCCTAACCCTAGCCCTAGCCCTACCAACTCTGTAACCCTATAACCCTATCCCTAACCATAAAAACACTATAGAATGATAACCCTAGCACTATCCCTAACCCTAACCCTATAGCAGTAACCCTACATCTCTGTAACCCGATTATGGTAACCCTAACCCTAAAAACCGTATAGAATTATAAGCCTAACCCTAAACTTAACCCTAACCCTAACCATAACCCTAACCCTATAGTAGTGACCTGTCAACTCTGTAACCCTATAACCCTATCCCTATCCATAAAAAATCTATAGAAATATAACCCTAACACTAACCCTAACCCTAACCATAACCCTACAGCTCTGCAACTTTATAACGGTAACCCTAACCCTAACCCTGACCCTAACCCTATAGTAGTAACCTGAGATTTCTGAAACCCAATAACCCTATCCCTAACCAAAAAAAATCTAGAGAATTATAACCCTAACACTAACCCTAACCCTAACCCTAGCCCTAGCCCTACCAACTCTGTAACCCTATAACCCTATCCCTAACCATAAAAACACTATAGAATTATAACCCTAACACTATCCCTAACCCTAACCCTATAGCAGTAACCCTACATCTCTGTAACCCGATTATGGTAACCCTAACCCTAAAAACCGTATAGAATTATAACCCTAACCCTAACCCTAACCCTAACCTAACTCTGTAACCCTATGACCCCAACCCTAACCATATAAAATCTATAGAATTACATCCCTAACACTAACCCTGACCCTAACCCTACAACTCTGTAACATTATATCGGTAACCCTAACTCTAACCCTAACCCTAACCCTAACCCTAGCCCTAGCCCTACCAACTCTGTAACCCTATAACCCTGTCTCTAACCATAAAAACCCCATTGAATCATAACCCTAACACTAACCCTAACCCTAACCCTAACCCTAACCCTCCAACTCTTTAACACTATAACGGTAACCCTAACCCTAACCCTAACCCTAACCATAGCCCTAACCCTACCAACTCTGTAACCCTATAACCCTATCCCAAACCATAAAAAACCTATAGAATTATAACTCTAACCCTAACCCTAACCCTAACCCTAACCCTACAACACTGTTCCACTATAACGGTAACCCTAACCCTAACCCTAACCCAACCCAAACCCTATCCCTAACCCTAACCCTATAGCAGTAACCCTACAACTCTGTAACCGTATTACGGTAAGCCTAACCCTAAAAACCCTATAGAATTATAACCCTAACCCTAACCTTAACCCTAACCCTAACCATAACCCTAACCCTATAGTAGTGACCTGTCAACTCTGTAACCCTATAACCCTATCCCTATCCATAAAAACTCTATAGAAATATAACCCCAACACTAACCCTAACCCTGACCATAACCCTATAGTAGTAACCTGACAACTCTGAAACCCAATAAACCTATCCCTAACCAAAAAAAATCTACAGAATTATAACCCTAACACTAACCCTAACCCTAACCCTAGCCCTAGCACCAACCAACTCTGTAACCGTATAACCCTATCCCTAACCATAAAAACACTATAGAATTATAACCCTAACACTATCCCTAACCCTAACCCTAACCCTACAACACTGTTCCACTATAACGGTAACCCTAACGCTAACCCTAACTCTAACCATAACCCTAACCCTAGCCCTAAACCAACCAACTCTGTAACCCTATGACCCCTACCCTAACCCTAACCTTAAAGCAGTAATCCTACAACTCTGTAGCCCTATTATGGTAACCCTAACCTTAAATACCCTATAGAATTATAAACTTAACCCTAACCCTAACCCTTACCCAACCCAAACCCTATCCCTAACCCTAACCCTATAGCAGTAACCCTACAACTCTGTAACCGTATTACGGTAAGCCTAACCCTAAAAACCCTATAGAATTATAAGCCTAACCCTAACCTTAACCCTAACCCTAACCATAACCCTAACCCTATAGTAGTGACCTGTCAACTCTGTAACCCTATAACCCTATCCCTATCCATAAAAAATCTATAGAAATATAACCCTAACACTAACCCTAACCCTAACCATAACCCTACAACTCTGCAACTTTATAACGGTAACCCTAACCCTAACCCTGACCCTAACCCTATAGTAGTAACCTGACAACTCTGAAACCCAATAACCCTATCCCTAACCAAAAAAAATCTAGAGAATTATAACCCTAACACTAACCCTAACCCTAACCCTAGCCCTAGCCCTACCAACTCTGTAACCCTATAACCCTATCCCTAACCATAAAAACACTATAGAATTATAACCCTAACACTATCCCTAACCCTAACCCTATTGCAGTAACCCTACATCTCTGTAACCCGATTATGGCAACCCTAACCATAAAAACCGTATAGAATTATAACCATAACCCTAACCCTAACCCTAACCCTAACCTAACTCTGTAACCCTATGACCCCAACCCTAACCCTAACCATATAAAATCTATAGAATTACAACCCTAACACTAACCCTGACCCTAACCCTACAACTCTGTAACATTATATCGGTAACCCTAACTCTAACCCTAACCCTAACCCTAACCCTAACCCTAGCCCTAGCCCTACCAACTCTGTAACCCTATAACCCTGTCTCTAACCATAAAAACCCCATTGAATCATAACCCTAACACTAACCCTAACCCTAACCCTAACCCTAACCCTCCAACTCTTTAACACTATAACGGTAACCCTAACCCTAACCCTAACACTAACCATAGCCCTAACCCTACCAACTCTGTAACCCTATAACCCTATCCCTAACCATAAAAACACTATAGAATTATAACCCTAACACTGACCCTAACCCTAACCCTAGCCCTAGCACCAACCAACTCTGTAACCCTATGACCCTATCCCTAACCATAAAAACACTATAGAATTATAACCCTAACCCTAACCCTAACACTGACCATAACCCTATAGTAGTAACCTGACAACTCTGAAACCCAATAAACCTATCCCTAACCAAAAAAAATCTAGAGAATTATAACCCTAACACTAACCCTAACCCTAACCCTAGCCCTAGCACCAACCAACTCTGTAACCCTATAACCCTATCCCTAACCATAAAAACACTATTGAATTATAACCCTAACACTACCCCTAACCCTAACCCTAACCCTACAACACTGTTCCACTATAACGGTAACCCTAACGCTAAAAATAACTCTAACCCTAACCCTAACCCTAGCCCTAAACCAACCAACTCTGTAACCCTATGACCCCTACCCTAACCCTAACCTTAGAGCAGTAATCCTACAACTCTGTAGCCCTGTTATGGTAACCCTAACCTTAAATACCCTATAGAATTATGAACTTAACCCTAACCCTAACCCTAACCCAACCCAAACCCTATCCCTAACCCTAACCCTATAGCAGTAACCCTACAACTCTGTAACCGTATTACGGTAAGCCTAACCCTAAAAACCCTATAGAATTATAACCCTAACCCTAACCTTAACCCTAACCCTAACCATAACCCTACAACTCTGCAACTTTATAACGGTAACCCTAACCCTAACCCTGACCCTAACCCTATAGTAGTAACCTGACAACTCTGAAACCCAATAACCCTATCCCTAACCAAAAAAAATCTAGAGAATTATAACCCTAACACTAACCCTAACCCTAACCCTAGCCCTAGCCCTACCAACTCTGTAACCCTATAACCCCAACCCTAACCCTAACCATAAAAACACTATAGAATTATAACCCTAACACTATCCCTAACCCTAACCCTATAGCAGTAACCCTACATCTCTGTAACCCGATTATGGTAACCCTAACCCTAAAAACCGTATAGAATTATAACCCTATAACCCCAACCCTAACCCTAACCCAAAAAACCGTATAGAATTATAACCCTAACCCTAACCCTAACCCTAACCTAACTCTGTAACCCTATGACCCCAACCCTAAGCCTAACCATATAAAATCTATAGAATTACAACCCTAACACTAACCCTAACCCTAACCCTAGCCCTAGCATCAACCAACTCTGTAACCCTATAACCCTATCCCTAACCATAAAAACACTATAGAATTATAACCCTAACACTATCCCTAACCCTAACCCTATAGCAGTAACCCTACATCTCTGTAACCCGATTATGGTAACCCTAACCCTAAAAACCGTATAGAATTATAACCCTAACCCTAACCCTAACCCTAACCTAACTCTGTAACCCTATGACCCCAACCCTAACCCTAACCATATAAAATCTATAGAATTACAACCCTAACACTAACCCTGACCCTAACCCTACAACTCTGTAACATTATATCGGTAACCCTAACTCTAACCCTAACCCTAACCCTAACCCTAACCCTAACCCTAGCCCTAGCCCTACCAACTCTGTAACCCCATAACTCTATCCTAAACCATAAAAAGCCTATAGAATTATAACTCTAACCCTAACCCTAACCCTAACCCTAACCCTACAACACTGTTCCACTATAACGGTAACCCTAACCCTAACCCTAACCCTAACCATAGCCCTAACCCTACCAACTCTGTAACCCTATAACCCTATCCCAAACCATAGAAAACCTATAGAATTATAACTCTAACCCTAACCCTAACCCTACAACACTGTTCCACTACAACGGTAACCCTAACGCTAACCCTAACTCTAACCCTAACCCTAACCCTAGCCCTAAACCAACCAACTCTGTAACCCTATGACCCCTACCCTAACCCTAACCTTAAAGCAGTAATCCTACAACTCTGTAGCCCTATTATGGTAACCCTAACCTTAAATACCCTATAGAATTATGAACTTAACCCTAACCCTAACCCTAACCCAACCCAAACCCTATCCCTAACCCTAACCCTATAGCAGTAACCCTACAACTCTGTAACCGTATTACGGTAAGCCTAACCCTAAAAACCCTATAGAATTATAACCCTAACCCTAACCTTAACCCTAACCCTAACCATAACCCTAACCCTATAGTAGTGACCTGTCAACTCTGTAACCCTATAACCCTATCCCTCTCCATAAAAAATCTATAGAAATATAACCCTAACACTAAACCTAAGCCTAACCCTAGCCCTAGCCCTACCAACTCTGTAACCCTATAACCCTATCCCTAACCATAAAAACACTATAGAATGATAACCCTAGCACTATCCCTAACCCTAACCCTATAGCAGTAACCCTACATCTCTGTAACCCGATTATGGTAACCCTAACCCTAAAAACCGTATAGAATTATAACCCTAACCCTAACCCCAACCCTAACCTAACTCTGTAACCCTATGACCCCAACCCTAACCCTAACCATATAAAATCTATAGAATTACAACCCTAACACTAACCCTGACCCTAACCCTACAACTCTGTAACATTATATCGGTAACCCTAACTCTAACCCTAGCCCTAGCCCTACCAACTCTGTAACCCTATAACCCTATCCCAAACCATAAAAACCCTATAGAATTATAACTCTAACCCTAACCCTACAACACTGTTCCACTATAACGGTAACCGTAACGCTAACCCTAACTCTAACCCTAACCCTAACCCTAGCCCTAAACCAACCAACTCTGTAACCCTATGACCCCTACCCTAACCCTAACCTTAAAGCAGTAATCCTACAACTCTCTAGCCCTATTATGGTAACCCTAACCTTAAATACCCCATAGAATTATGAACTTAACCCTAACCCTAACCCTAACCTTAACCCTAACCCCAACCATAACCCTAACCCTATAGTAGTGACCTGTCAACTCTGTAACCCTATAACCCTATCCCTATCCATAAAAAATCTATAGAAATATAACCCCAACACTAACCCTAACCCTGACCATAACCCTATAGTAGTAACCTGACAACTCTGAAACCCAATAAACCTATCCCTAACCAAAAAAAATCTAGAGAATTATAACCCTAACACTAACCCTAACCCTAACCCTAGCCCTAGCACCAACCAACTCTGTAACCCTATAACCCTATCCCTAACCATAAAAACACTATAGAATTATAACCCTAACACTATCCCTAACCCTAACCCTAACCCTACAACACTGTTCCACTATAACGGTAACCCTAACGCTAACCCTAACTCTAACCCTAACCCTAACACTAGCCCTAAACCAACCAACTCTGTAACCCTATGACCCCTACCCTAACCCTAACCTTAAAGCAGTAATCCTACAACTCTGTAGCCCTATTATGGTAACCCTAACCTTAAATACCCTATAGAATTATTAACTTAACCCTAACCCTAACCCTAACCCAACCCAAACCCTATCCCTAACCCTAACCCTATAGCAGTAACCCTACAACTCTGTAACCGTATTACGGTAAGCCTAACCCTAAAAACCCTATAGAATTATAACCCTAACCCTAACCTTAACCCTAACCCTAACCATAACCCTAACCCTATAGTAGTGACCTGTCAACTCTGTAACCCTATAACCCTATCCCTATCCATAAAAAATCTATAGAAATATAACCCTAACACTAACCCTAACCCTAACCATAACCCTACAACTCTGCAACTTTATAACGGTAACCCTAACCCTAACCCTGACCCTAACCCTATAGTAGTAACCTGACAACTCTGAAACCCAATAACCCTATCCCTAACCAAAAAAAATCTAGAGAATTATAACCCTAACACTATCCCTAACCCTAACCCTATAGCAGTAACCCTACATCTCTGTAACCCGATTATGGTAACCCTAACCCTAAAAACCGTATAGAATTATAACCCTATAACCCCAACCCTAACCCTAACCCTAAAAACCGTATAGAATTATAACCCTAACCCTAACCCTAACCCTAACCTAACTCTGTAACCCTATGACCCCAACCCTAAGCCTAACCATATAAAATCTATAGAATTACAACCCTAACACTAACCCTAACCCTAACCCTATCCCTAGCATCAACCAAGTCTGTAACCCTATAACCCTATCCCTAACCATAAAAACACTATAGAATTATAACCCTAACACTATCCCTAACCCTAACCCTATAGCAGTAACCCTACATCTCTGTAACCCGATTATGGTAACCCTAACCCTAAAAACCGTATAGAATTATAACCCTAACCCTAACCCTAACCCTAACCTAACTCTGTAACCCTATGACCCCAACCCTAACCCTAACCATATAAAATCTATAGAATTACAACCCTAACACTAACCCTGACCCTAACCCTACAACTCTGTAACATTATATCGGTAACCCTAACTCTAACCCTAGCCCTAGCCCTACCAACTCTGTAACCCTATAACCCTGTCTCTAACCATAAAAACCCCATTGAATCATAACCCTAACACTAACCCTAACCCTAACCCTAACCCTAACCCTCCAACTCTTTAACACTATAACGGTAACCCTAACCCTAACCCTAACCCTAACCATAGCCCTAACCCTACCAACTCTGTAACCCTATAACCCTATCCCAAACCATAAAAAACCTATAGAATTATAACTCTAACCCTAACCCTAACACTAACCCTAACCCTACAACACTGTTCCACTATAACGGTAACCCTAACGCTAACCCTAACTCTAACCCTAACCCTAACCCTAGCCCTAAATCAACCAACTCTGTAACCCTATGACCCCTACCCTAACCCTAACCTTAAAGCAGTAATCCTACAACTCTGTAGCCCTATTATGGTAACCCTAACCTTAAATACCCTATAGAATTATGAACTTAACCCTAACCCTAACCCTAACCCAACCCAAACCCTATCCCTAACCCTAACCCTATTGCAGTAACCCTACAACTCTGTAACCGTATTACGGTAAGCCTAACACTAAAAACCCTATAGAATTATAACCCTAACCCTATCCTTAACCCTAACCCTAACCATAACCCTAACCCTATAGTAGTGACCTGTCAACTCTGTAACCCAATAACCCTATCCCTAACCAAAAAAAATCTAGAGAAATACAACCCTAACACTAACCCTAACCCTAACCCTACAACTCTGTAACATTATATCGGTAACCCTAACTCTAACCCTAACCCTAACCCTAACCCTAACCCTAACCCTAGCCCTAGCCCTACCAACTCTGTAACCCTATAACCCTGTCTCTAACCATAAAAACCCCATTGAATCATAACCCTAACACTAACCCTAACCCTAACCCTAACCCTAACCCTCCAACTCTTTAACACTATAACGGTAACCCTAACCCTAACCCTAACCCTAACCATAGCCCTAACCCTACCAACTCTGTAACCCAATAACCCTATCCCTAACCAAAAAAAATCTAGAGAATTATAACCCTAACACTAACCCTAACCCTAACCATAGCCCTAGCCCTACCAACTCTGTAACCCTATAACCCTATCCCTAACCATAAAAACACTATAGAATTATAACCCTAACACTATCCCTAACCCTAAACCTATAGCAGTAACCCTACATCTCTGTAACCCGATTATGGTATCCCTAACCCTAAAAACCGTATAGAATTATAACCCTAACCCTAACCCTAACCCTAACCTAACTCTGTAACCTTATGACCCCAACCCTAACCCTAACCATATCAAATCTATAGAATTACAACCCTAACACTAACCCTGACCCGAACCCTACAACTCTGTAACATTATATCGGTAACCCTAACTCTAACCCTAACCCTCGCCCTAGCCCTACCAACTCTGTAACCCTATAACCCTGTCTCTAACCATAAAAACCCCATTGAATCATAACCCTAACACTAACCCTAACCCTAACCCTCCAACTCTTTAACACTATAACGGTAACCCTAACCCTAACCCTAACCCTAACCATAGCCCTAACCCTACCAACTCTGTAACCCTATAACCCTATCCCAAACCATAAAAAACCTATAGAATTATAACTCTAACCCTAACCCTAACCCTAACTCTAACCCTTCAACACTGTTCCACTATAACGGTAACCCTAACCCTAACCCTAGCCCTAAACCAACCAACTCTGTAACCCTATGACCCCTACCCTAACCCTAACCTTAAAGCAGTAATCCTACAACTCTGTAGCCCTATTATGGTAACCCTAACCTTAAATACCCTATAGAATTATGAACTTAACCCTAACCCTAACCCTAACCCAACCCAAACCCTATCCCTAACCCTAACCCTATTGCAGTAACCCTACAACTCTGTAACCGTATTACGGTAAGCCTAACCCTAAAAACCCTATAGAATTATAACCCTAACCCTATCCTTAACCCTAACCCTAACCATAACCCTAACCCTATAGTAGTGACCTGTCAACTCTGTAACCCAATAACCCTATCCCTAACCACAAAAAATCTAGAGAAATACAACCCTAACACTAACCCTAACCCTAACCCTAGCCCTAGCCCTACCAACTCTGTAACCCTATAACCCTGTCTCTAACCATAAAAACCCCATTGAATCATAACCCTAACAATAACCCTAACCCTAACCCTAACCCTAACCCTCCAACTCTTTAACACTATAACGGTAACCCTAACCCTAACCCTAACCCTAACCATAGCCCTAACCCTACCAACTCTGTAACCCTATAACCCTATCCCAAACCATAAGAAACCTATAGAATTATAACTCTAACCCTAACCCTAACCATAACCCTAACCCTACAACACTGTTCCACTATAACGGTAACCCTAACGCTAACCCTAACTCTAACCCTAACCCTAACCCTAGCCCTAAACCAACCAACTCTGTAACCCTATGACCCCTACCCTAACCCTAACCTTAAAGCAGTAATCCTACAACTCTGTAGCCCTATTATGGTAACCCTAACCTTAAATACCCTATAGAATTATGAACTTAACCCTAACCCTAACCCTAACCCAACCCAAACCCTATCCCTAACCCTAACCCTATTGCAGTAACCCTACAACTCTGTAACCGTATTACGGTAAGCCTAACCCTAAAAACCCTATAGAATTATAACCCTAACCCTATCCTTAACCCTAACCCTAACCATAACCCTAACCCTATAGTAGTGACCTGTCAACTCTGTAACCCAATAACCCTATCCCTAACCACAAAAAATCTAGAGAAATACAACCCTAACACTAACCCTAACCCTAACCCTAGCCCTAGCCCTACCAACTCTGTAACCCTATAACCCTAACCCTAACCATATAAAATCTATAGAATTACAACCCTAACACTAACACTGACCCTAACCCTACAACTCTGTAACATTATATCGGTAACCCTAACTCTAACCCTAACCCTAACCCTAACCCTAACCCGAACCCTAACCCTAACCCTAGCCCTAGCCCTACCAACTCTGTAACCCTATAACCCTGTCTCTAACCATAAAAACCCCATTGAATCATAACCCTAACAATAACCCTAACCCTAACCCTAACCCTAACCCTCCAACTCTTTAACACTATAACGGTAACCCTAACCCTAACCCTAACCCTAACCATAGCCCTAACCCTACCAACTCTGTAACCCTATAACCCTATCCCAAACCATAAGAAACCTATAGAATTATAACTCTAACCCTAACCCTAACCCTAACCCTAACCCTACAACACTGTTCCACTATAACGGTAACCCTAACGCTAACCCTAACTCTAACCCTAACCCTAACCCTAGCCCTAAACCAACCAACTCTGTAACCCTTTGACCCCTACTCTAACCATAACCTTAAAGCAGTAATCCTACAACTCTGTAGCCCTATTATGGTAACCCTAACCTTAAATACCCTATAGAATTATGAACTTAACCCTAACCCTAACCCTAACCCAACCCAAACCCTATCCCTAACCCTAACCCTATAGCAGTAACCCTACAACTCTGTAACCGTATTACGGTAAGCTTAACCCTAAAAACCCTATAGAATTATAACCCTAACCCTAACCTTAACCCTAACCCTAACCATAACCCTAACCCTATAGTAGTGACCTGTCAACTCTGTAACCCTATAACCCTATCCCTATCCATAAAAAATCTATAGAAATATAACCCTAACACTAACCCTAACCCTAACCATAACCCTACAACTCTGCAACTTTATAACGGTAACCCTAACCCTAACCCTGACCCTAACCCTATAGTAGTAACCTGACAACTCTGAAACCCAATAACCCTATCCCTAACCATAAAAACACTATAGATTTATAACCCTAACACTATCCCTAACCCTAACCCTAGCCCTAGCCCTACCAACTCTGTAACCCTATAACCCTATCCCTAACCATAAAAACACTATAGAATTATAACCCTAACACTATCCCTAACCCTAACCCTATAGCAGTAACCCTACATCTCTGTAACCCGATTATGGTAACCCTAACCCTAAAAACCGTATAGAATTATAACCCTAACCCTAACCCTAACCTAACTCTGTAACCCTATGACCCCAACCCTAACCCTAACCATATAAAATCTATAGAATTACAACCCTAAAACTAACCCTGACCCTAACCCTACAACTCTGTAACATTATAACGGTAACCCTAACTCTAACCCTAACCCTAACCCTAACCCTAGCCCTAGCCCTACCAACTCTGTAACCCTATAACCCTGTCTCTAACCATAAAAACTCCATTGAATCATAACCCTAACACTAACCCTAACCCTAACCATAACCCTAACCCTCCAACTCTTTAACACTATAACGGTAATCGTAACCCTAACCCTAACCCTAACCATAGCCCTAACCCTACCAACTCTATAACCCTATAACCCTATCCCAAACCATAAAAAACCTATAGAATTATAACTCTAACCCTAACCCTAACCCTAACCCTAACCCTACAACACTGTTCCACTATAACGGTAACCCTAACGCTAACCCTAACTCTAACCCTAACCCTAACCCTAGCCCTAAACCAACCAACTCTGTAACCCTATGACCCCTACCGTAACCCTAACCTTAAAGCAGTAATCCTACAACTCTGTAGCCCTATTATGGTAACCCTAACCTTAAATACCCTATAGAATTATGAACTTAACCCTAACCCTAACCCTAACCCAACCCAAACCATATCCCTAACCCTAACCCTATTGCAGTAACCCTACAACTCTGTAACCGTATTACGGTAAGCCTAACCCTAAAAACCCTATAGAATTATAACCCTAACCCTATCCTTAGCCCTAACCCTAACCATAACCCTAACCCTATAGTAGTGACCTGTCAACTCTGTAACCCAATAACCCTATCCCTAACCATAAAAAATCTAGAGAAATACAACCCTAACACTAACCCTAACCCTAACCCTACAACTCTGTAACATTATATCGGTAACCCTAACTCTAACCCTAACCCTAACCCTAACCCTAACCCTAACCCTAGCCCTAGCCCTACCAACTCTGTAACCCTATAACCCTGTCTCTAACCATAAAAACGCCATTGAATCATAACCCTAACACTAACCCTAAACCTAACCCTAACCCTAACCCTCCAACTCTTTAACACTATAACGGTAACCCTAACCCTAACCCTAACCCTAACCATAGCCCTAACCCTACCAACTCTGTAACCCAATAACCCTATCCCTAACCAAAAAAAATCTAGAGAATTATAACCCTAACACTAACCCTAACCCTAACCATAGCCCTAGCCCTACCAACTCTGTAACCCTATAACCCTATCCCTAACCATAAAAACACTATAGAATTATAACCCTAACACTATCCCTAACCCTAACCTAACTCTGTAACCCTATGACCCCTACCCTAACCCTAACCCTATAGCAGTAACCCTAAAACTCTGTAACCGTATTACGGTAAGCCTAACCCTAAAAACCCTATAGAATTATAACCCTTACCCTAACCTTAACCCTAACCCTAACCATAACCCTAACCCTATAGTAGTGACCTGTCAACTCTGTAACCCTATAACCCTATCCCTATCCATAAAAAATCTATAGAAATATAACCCTAACACAAACCCTAACCCTAACCATAACCCTACAACTCTGCAACTTTATAACGGTAACCCTAACCCTAACCCTATAGTAGTAACCTGACAACTCTGAAACCCAATAACCCTATCCCTAACCAAAAAAAATCTAGAGAATTATAACCCTAACACTAACCCTAACCCTAACCCTAGCCCTAGCCCTACCAACTCTGTAACCCTATAACCCTATCCCTAACCATAAAAACACTATAGAATTATAACCCTAACACTATCCCTAACCCTAACCCTATAGCAGTAACCCTACATCTCTGTAACCCGATTATGGTAACCCTAACCCTAAAAACCGTATAGAATTATAACCCTAACCCTAACCCTAACCCTAACCTAACTCTGTAACCCTATGACCCCAACCCTAACCCTAACCAAATCAAATCTATAGAATTACAACCCTAACACTAACCCTGACCCTAACCCTACAACTCTGTAACATTATATCGGTAACCCTAACTCTAACCCTAACCCTAACCCTAACCTTAACCCTAGCCCTAGCCCTACCAACTCTGTAACCCTATAACCCTGTCTCTAACCATAAAAACCCAATTGAATCATAACCCCAACACTAACCCTAACCCTAAACCTAACCCTAACCCTCCAACTCTTTAACACTATAACGGTAACCCTAACCCTAACCCTAACCCTAACCATAGCACCTAACCCTACCAACTCTGTAACCCTATGACCCCTACCCTAACCCTAACCTTAAAGCAGTAATCCTACAACTCTGTAGCCCTATTATGGTAACCCTAACCTTAAATACCCTATAGAATTATGAACTTAACCCTAACCCTAACCCTAACCCAACCCAAACCCTATCCCTAACCCTAACCCTATAGCAGTAACCCTACAACTCTGTATCCGTATTAAGGGAAGCTTAACCCTAAAAACCCTGTAGAATTATAACCCTAACCCTAACCTGAACCCTAACCCTAACCATAACCCTAACCCTATAGTAGTAACCTGTCAACTCTGTAACCCAATAACCCTATCCCTAACCAAAAAAAAATCTATAGAAATATAACCCTAACACTAACCCTAACCCTAACCCTAGCCCTAGCCCTACCAACTCTGTAACCCTATAACCCTATCGCTAACCATAAAAACACTATAGAATTATAACCCTAACACTATCCCTAACCGTAACCCTATAGCAGTAACCCTACATCTCTGTAACCCGATTATGGTAACCCTAACCCTAAAAACCGTATAGAATTATAACCCTAACCCTAACCCTAACCCTAACCCTAACCTAACTCTGTAACCCTATGACCCCAACCCTAACCCTAACCATATAAAATCTATAGAATTACAACACTAACCCTAACCCTAACCATAACCCTACAACTCTACAACTTTATAACGGTAACCCTAACCCTAACCCTGACCCTAACCCTATAGTAGTAACCTGACAAATCTGAAACCCAATAACCCTATCCCTAACCAAAAAAAATCTAGAGAATTATAACCCTAACACTAACCCTAACCCTAACCCTAGCCCTAGCCCTACCAACTCTGTAACCCTATAACCCTATCCCTAACCATAAAAACACTATAGAATTATAACCCTAACACTATCCCTAACTTTAACCCTATAGCAGTAACCCTACATCTCTGTAACCCGATTATGGTAACCCCAACCCTAAAAACCGTATAGAATTATAACCCTAACCCTAACCCTAACCCTATCCTAACTCTGTAACCCTATGACCCCAACCCTAACCCTAACCATATAAAATCTATAGAATTACAACCCTAACACTAACCCTGACCCTAACCCTACAACTCTGTAACATTATATCGGTAACCCTAACTCTAACCCTAGCCCTAGCCCTACCAACTCTGTAACCCTATAACCCTGTCTCTAACCATAAAAACCCCATTGAAACATAACCCTAACACTAACCCTAACCCTAAACCTAACCCTAACCCTCCAACTCTTTAACACTATAACGGTAACCCTAACCCTAACCCTAACCCTAACCATAGCCCTAACCCTACCAACTCTGTAACCCAATAACCCTATCCCAAACCATAAAAAACCTATAGAATTATAACTCTAACCCTAACCCTAACCCTAACCCTACAACACTGTTCCACTATAACATTAACCCTAACGCTAACCCTAACTCTATCCCTAACCCTAACCCTAGCCCTAAACCAACCAACTCTGTAACCCTATGACCCCTACCCTAACCCTAACCTTAAAGCAGTAATCCTACAACTCTGTAGCCCTATTATGGTAACCCTAACCTTAAATACCCTATAGAATTATGAACTTAACCCTAACCCTAACCCTAACCCAACCCAAAACCTATCCCTAACCCTAACCCTATAGCAGTAACCCTACAACTCTGTAACCGTATTACGGTAACCCTAACCCTAAAAACCCTATAGAATTATAACCCTAACCCTAACCTTAACCCTAACCCTAACCATAACCCTAACCCTATAGTAGTGACCTGTCAACTCTGTAACCCTATAACCCTATCCCTATCCATAAAAAATCTATAGAAATATAACCCTAACACAAACCCTAACCCTAACCATAACCCTACAACTCTGCAACTTTATAACGGTAACCCTAACCCTAACCCTATAGTAGTAACCTGACAACTCTGAAACCCAATAACCCTATCCCTAACCAAAAAAAACACTATAGAATTATAACCCTAACACTATCCCTAACCCTAACCCTAACCCTAACCCTAACCCTAACCCTAACCCTAACCCTAACCCTAACCCTAACCCTAACCCTAACCCTAACCCTAACCCTAACCCTAACCCTAACCCTAACCCTAACCCTAACCCTAACCCTAACCCTAACCATATAAAATCTATAGAATTACAACCCTAACACTAACCCTGACCCTAACCCTACAACTCTGTAACATTATATCGGTAACCCTAACTCTAACCCTAACCCTAACCCTAACCCTAACCCTAACCCTAGCCCTAGCCCTACCAACTCTGTAACCCTATAACTCTATCCTAAACCATAAAAAGCCTATAGAATTATAACTCTAACCCTAACCCTAACCCTAACCCTAACCCTACAACACTGTTCCACTATAACGGTAACCCTAACCCTAACCCTAACCCTAACCATAGCCCTAACCCTACCAACTCTGTAACCCTATAACCCTATCCCAAACCATAGAAAACCTATAGAATTATAACTCTAACCCTAACCCTAACCCTACAACACTGTTCCACTACAACGGTAACCCTAACGCTAACCCTAACTCTAACCCTAACCCTAACCCTAGCCCTAAACCAACCAACTCTGTAACCCTATGACCCCTACCCTAACCCTAACCTTAAAGCAGTAATCCTACAACTCTGTAGCCCTATTATGGTAACCCTAACCTTAAATACCCTATAGAATTATGAACTTAACCCTAACCCTAACCCTAACCCAACCCAAACCCTATCCCTAACCCTAACCCTATAGCAGTAACCCTACAACTCTGTAACCGTATTACGGTAAGCCTAACCCTAAAAACCCTATAGAATTATAACCCTAACCCTAACCTTAACCCTAACCCTAACCATAACCCTAACCCTATAGTAGTGACCTGTTAACTCTGTAACCCTATAACCCTATCCCTCTCCATAAAAAATCTATAGAAATATAACCCTAACACTAAACCTAAGCCTAACCCTATCCCTAGCATCAACCAACTCTGTAACCCTATAACCCTATCCCTAACCATAAAAACACTATAGAATTATAACCCTAACACTATCCCTAACCCTAACCCTATAGCAGTAACCCTACATCTCTGTAACCCGATTATGGTAACCCTAACCCTAAAAACCGTATAGAATTATAACCCTAACCCTAACCCTAACCCTAACCTAACTCTGTAACCCTATGACCCCAACCCTAACCCTAACCATATAAAATCTATAGAATTACAACCCTAACACTAACCCTGACCCTAACCCTACAGCTCTGTAACATTATATCGGTAACCCTAACTCTAACCCTAGCCCTAGCCCTACCAACTCTGTAACCCTATAACCCTGTCTCTAACCATAAAAACCCCATTGAATCATAACCCTAACACTAACCCTAACCCTAACCCTAACCCTAACCCTCCAACTCTTTAACACTATAACGGTAACCCTAACCCTAACCCTAACCCTAACCATAGCCCTAACCCTACCAACTCTGTAACCCTATAACCCTATCCCAAACCATAAAAAACCTATAGAATTATAACTCTAACCCTAACCCTAACCCTGACCCTAACCCTAACCCTACAACACTGTTCCACTACAACGGTAACCCTAACGCTAACCCTAACTCTAACCCTAACCCTAACCCTAGCCCTAAACCAACCAACTCTGTAACCCTATGACCCCTACCCTAACCCTAACCTTAAAGCAGTAATCCTACAACTCTCTAGCCCTATTATGGTAACCCTAACCTTAAATACCCTATAGAATTATGAACTTAACCCTAACCCTAACCCTAACCTAACCCAAACCCTATCCCTAACCCAAACCCTATAGCAGTAACCCTACAACTCTGTAACCGTATTACAGTAAGCCTAACCCTAAAAACCCTATAGAATTATAACCCTAACCCTAACCTTAACCCTAACCCTAACCATAACCCTAACCCTATAGTAGTGACCTGTCAACTCTGTAACCCTATAACCCTATCCCTATCCATAGAAAATCTATAGAAATATAACCCTAACACTAACCCTAACCCTAACCATAACCCTACAACTCTGCAACTTTATAACGGTAACCCTAACCCTAACCCTGACCCTAACCCTATAGTAGTAACCTGACAACTCTGAAACCCAATAACCCTATCCCTAACCAAAAAAAAATCTAGAGAATTATAACCCTAACACTAACCCTAACCCTAACCCTATAGCAGTAACCCTACATCTCTGTAACCCGATTATGGTAACCCTAACCCTAAAAACCGTATAGAATTATAACCCTAACCCTAACCCTAACCTAACTCTGTAACCCTATGACCCCAACCCTAACCCTAACCATATAAAATCTATAGAATTACAACCCTAACACTAACCCTGACCCTAACCCTACAACTCTGTAACATTATATCGGTAACCCTAACTCTAACCCTAGCCCTAGCCCTACCAACTCTGTAACCCTATAACCCTGTCTCTAACCATAAAAACCCCATTGAATCATAACCCTAACACTAACCCTAACCCTAACCCTAACCCTAACCCTCCAACTCTTTAACACTATAACGGTAACCCTAACCCTAACCCTAACCCTAACCATAGCCCTAACCCTACCAACTCTCTAACCCTATAACCCTATCCCAAACCATAAAAAACCTATAGAATTATAACTCTAACCCTAACCCTAACCCTGACCCTAACCCTAACCCTACAACACTGTTCCACTACAACGGTAACCCTAACGCTAACCCTAACTCTAACCCTAACCCTAACCCTAGCCCTAAACCAACCAACTCTGTAACCCTATGACCCCTACCCTAACCCTAACCTTAAAGCAGTAATCCTACAACTCTCTAGACCTATTATGGTAACCCTAACCTTAAATACCCTATAGAATTATGAACTTAACCCTAACCCTAACCCTAACCCAACCCAAACCCTATCCCTAACCCTAACCCTATAGCAGTAACCCTACAACTCTGTAACCGTATTACAGTAAGCCTAACCCTAAAAACCCTATAGAATTATAACCCTAACCCTAACCTTAACCCTAACCCTAACCATAACCCTAACCCTATAGTAGTGACCTGTCAACTCTGTAACCCTATAACCCTATCCCTATCCATAAAAAATCTATAGAAATATAACCCTAACACTAACCCTAACCCTAACCATAACCCTACAACTCTGCAACTTTATAACGGTAACCCTAACCCTAACCCTGACCCTAACCCTATAGTAGTAACCTGACAACTCTGAAACCCAATAACCCTATCCCTAACCAAAAAAAATCTAGAGAATTATAACCCTAACACTAACCCTAACCCTAACCCTAGCCCTAGCCCTACCAACTCTGTAACCCTATAACCCCAACCCTAACCCTCACCATAAAAACACTATAGAATTATAACCCTAACACTATCCCTAACCCTAACCCTATAGCAGTAACCCTACATCTCTGTAACCCGATTATGGTAACCCTAACCCTAAAACCGTATAGAATTATAACCCTAACCCTAACCCTAACCCTAACCTAACTCTGTAACCCTATGACCCCAACCCTAAGCCTAACCATATAAAATCTATAGAATTACAACCCTAACACTAACCCTGACCCTAACCCTACAACTCTGTAACATTATATCGGTAACCCTAACTCTAACCCTAACCCTAACCCTAACCCTAGCCCTAGCCCTACCAACTCTGTAACCCTATAACCCTGTCTCTAACCATAAAAACCCCATTGAATCATAACCCTAACACTAACCCTAACCCTAAACCTAACCCTAACCCTCCAACTCTTTAACACTATAACGGTAACCCTAACCCTAACCCTAACCCTAACCATAGCCCTAACCATATCAACTCTGTACCCCTATAACCCTATCCCAAACCATAAAAAACCTATAGAATTATAACTCTAACCCTAACCCTAACCCTAACCCTAACCCTAACCCTACAACACTGTTCCACTATAACGGTAACCCTAACGCTAACCCTAAACCAACCAACTCTGTAACCCTATGACCCCTACCCTAACCCTAACCTTAAAGCAGTAATCCTACAACTCTGTAGCCCTATTATGGTAACCCTAACCTTAAATACCCTATGGAATTATGAACTTAACCCTAACCCTAACCCTAACCCAACCCAAACCCTATCCCTAACCCTAACCCTATAGCAGTAACCCTACAACTCTGTAACCGTATTACGGTAAGCCTAACCCTAAAAACCCTATAGAATTATAACCCTAACCCTAACCTCAACCCTAACCCTAACCATAACCCTAACCCTATAGTAGTGACCTGTCAACTCTGTAACCCTATAACCCTATCCCTATCCATAAAAAATCTATAGAAATATAACCCTAACACTAACCCTAACCCTAACCATAACCCTACAACTCTGCAACTTTATAACGGTAACCCTAACCCTAACCCTGACCCTAACCCTATAGTAGTAACCTGACAACTCTGAAACCCAATAAACCTATCCCTAACCAAAAAAAATCTAGAGAATTATAACCCTAACACTATCCCTAACCCTAACCCTATAGCAGTAACCCTACATCTCTGTAACCCGATTATGGTAACCCTAACCCTAAAAACCGTATAGAATTATAACCCTAACCCTAACCCTAACCCTAACCCTAACCTAACTCTGTAACCCTATGACCCCAACCCTAACCCTAACCATATAAAATCTATAGAATTACAACCCTAACACTAACCCTGACCCTAACCCTACAACTCTGTAACATTATATCGGTAACCCTAACCCTAACCCTAACCCTAACCCTAACCCTAACCCTAACCCTAACCCTAGCCCTAGCCCTACCAACTCTGTAACCCTATAACCCTGTCTCTAACCATAAAAACCCCATTGAATCATAACCCTAACACTAACCCTAACCCTAACCCTAACCCTAACCCTAACCCTAACCATAGCCCTAACCCTACCAACTCTGTAACCCTATAACCCTATCCCAAACCATAAAAAACCTATAGAATTATAACTCTAACCCTAACCCTAACCCTACAACACTGTTCCACTATAACGGTAACCCTAACGCTAACCCTGACTCTAACCCTAACCCTAACCCTAGCCCTAAACCAACCAACTCTGTAACCCTATGACCCCTACCCTAGCCCTAACCTTAAAGCAGTAATCCTACAACTCTGTAGCCCTATTATGGTAACCCTAACCTTAAATACCCTATAGAATTATGAACTTAACCCTAACCCTAACCCTAACCCAACCCAAACCCTATCCCTAACCCTAACCCTATAGCAGTAACCCTACAACTCTGTAACCGTATTACGGTAAGCCTAACCCTAAAAACCCTATAGAATTATAACCCTAACCCTAACCTTAACCCTAACCCTAACCATAACCCTAACCCTATAGTAGTGACCTGTCAACTCTGTAACCCTATAACCCTATCCCTATCCATAGAAAATCTATAGAAATATAACCCTAACACTAACCCTAACCCTAACCATAACCCTACAACTCTGCAACTTTATAACGGTAACCCTAACCCTAACCCTGACCCTAACCCTATAGTAGTAACCTGACAACTCTGAAACCCAATAACCCTATCCCTAACCAAAAAAAATCTAGAGAATTATAACCCTAACACTAACCCTAACCCTAACCCTAGCCCTAGCCCTATCAACTCTGTAACCCTATAACCCTATCCCTAACCATAAAAACACTATAAAATTATAACCCTAACACTATCCCTAACCCTAACCCTATAGCAGTAACCCTACATCTCTGTAACCCGATTATGGTAACCCTAACCCTAAAAACCGTATAGAATTATAACCCTAACCCTAACCCTAACCCTAACCTAACGCTGTAACCCTATGACCCCAACCCTAAACCTAACCATATAAAATCTATAGAATTACAACCCTAACACTAACCCTGACCCTAACCCTACAACTCTGTAACATTATATCGGTAACCCTAACTCTAACCCTAACCCTAACCCTAACCCTAACCCTAACCCTAGCCCTAGCCCTACCAACTCTGTAACCCTATAACCTTGTCTCTAACCATAAAAACCCCATTGAATCATAACCCTAACACTAACCCTAACCCTAACCCTAACCCTACAACACTGTTCCACTATAAAGGTAACCCTAACGCTAACCCTAACTCTAACTCTAACCCTAACCCTAACCCTAACCCTAACCATAGCCCTACCCTACCAACTCTGTAACCCTATAACCCTATCCCAAACCATAAAAAACCTATAGAATTATAACTCTAACCCTAACCCTAACACTAACCCTAACCCTACAACACTGTTCCACTATAACGGTAACCCTAACGCTAACCCTAACTCTAACCCTAACCCTAACCCTAGCCCTAAATCAACCAACTCTGTAACCCTATGACCCCTACCCTAACCCTAACCTTAAAGCAGTAATCCTACAACTCTGTAGCCCTATTATGGTAACCCTAACCTTAAATACCCTATAGAATTATGAACTTTACCCTAACCCTAACCCTAACCCAACCCAAACCCTATCCCTAACCCTAACCCTATTGCAGTAACCCTACAACTCTGTAACCGTATTACGGTAAGCCTAACACTAAAAACCCTATAGAATTATAACCCTAACCCTATCCTTAACCCTAACCCTAACCATAACCCTAACCCTATAGTAGTGACCTGTCAACTCTGTAACCCAATAACCCTATCCCTAACCAAAAAAATCTAGAGAAATACAACCCTAACACTAACCCTAACCCTAACCCTAACCCTAGCCCTAGCCCTACCAACTCTGTAACCCTATAACCCTGTCTCTAACCATAAAAACCCCATTGAATCATAACCCTAACACTAACCCTAACCCTAACCCTAACCCTAACCCTCCAACTCTTTAACACTATAACGGTAACCCTAACCCTAACCCTAACCCTAACCATAGCCCTAACCCTACCAACTCTGTAACCCAATAACCCTATCCCTAACCAAAAAAAATCTAGAGAATTATAACCCTAACACTAACCCTAACCCTAACCATAGCCCTAGCCCTACCAACTCTGTAACCCTATAACCCTATCCCTAACCATAAAAACACTATAGAATTATAACCCTAACACTATCCCTAACCCTAAACCTATAGCAGTAACCCTACATCTCTGTAACCCGATTATGGTATCCCTAACCCTAAAAACCGTATAGAATTATAACCCTAACCCTAACCCTAACCCTAACCTAACTCTGTAACCTTATGACCCCAACCCTAACCCTAACCATATCAAATCTATAGAATTACAACCCTAACACTAACTCTGACCCGAACCCTACAACTCTGTAACATTATATCGGTAACCCTAACTCTAACCCTAACCCTCGCCCTAGCCCTACCAACTCTGTAACCCTATAACCCTGTCTCTAACCATAAAAACCCCATTGAATCATAACCCTAACACTAACCCTAACCCTAACCCTCCAACTCTTTAACACTATAACGGTAACCCTAACCCTAACCCTAACCCTAACCATAGCCCTAACCCTACCAACTCTGTAACCCTATAACCCTATCCCAAACCATAAAAAACCTATAGAATTATAACTCTAACCCTAACCCTAACCCTAACTCTAACCCTTCAACACTGTTCCACTATAACGGTAACCCTAACCCTAACCCTAGCCCTAAACCAACCAACTCTGTAACCCTATGACCCCTACCCTAACCCTAACCTTAAAGCAGTAATCCTACAACTCTGTAGCCCTATTATGGTAACCCTAACCTTAAATACCCTATAGAATTATGAACTTAACCCTAACCCTAACCCTAACCCAACCCAAACCCTATCCCTAACCCTAACCCTATAGCAGTAACCCTACAACTCTGTAACCGTATTGCGGTAAGCCTAACCCTAAAAACCCTATAGAATTATAACCCTAACCCTAACCTTAACCCTAACCCTAACCATAACCCTAACCCTATAGTAGTGACCTGTCAACTCTGTAACCCTATAACCCTATCCCTATCCATAAAAAATCTATAGAAATATAACCCTAACACTAACCCTAACCCTAACCATAACCCTACAACTCTGCAACTTTATAACGGTAACCCTAACCCTAACCCTGACCCTAACCCTATAGTAGTAACCTGACAACTCTGAAACCCAATAACCCTATCCCTAACCATAAAAACACTATAGATTTATAACCCTAACACTATCCCTAACCCTAACCCTAGCCCTAGCCCTACCAACTCTGTAACCCTATAACCCTATCCCTAACCATAAAAACACTATAGAATTATAACCCTAACACTATCCCTAACCCTAACCCTATAGCAGTAACCCTACATCTCTGTAACCCGATTATGGTAACCCTAACCCTAAAAACCGTATAGAATTATAACCCTAACCCTAACCCTAACCTAACTCTGTAACCCTATGACCCCAACCCTAACCCTAACCATATAAAATCTATAGAATTACAACCCTAAAACTAACCCTGACCCTAACCCTACAACTCTGTAACATTATAACGGTAACCCTAACTCTAACCCTAACCCTAACCCTAACCCTAGCCCTAGCCCTACCAACTCTGTAACCCTATAACCCTGTCTCTAACCATAAAAACTCCATTGAATCATAACCCTAACACTAACCCTAACCCTAACCATAACCCTAACCCTCCAACTCTTTAACACTATAACGGTAATCGTAACCCTAACCCTAACCCTAACCATAGCCCTAAACCTACCAACTCTATAACCCTATAACCCTATCCCAAACCATAAAAAACCTATAGAATTATAACTCTAACCCTAACCCTAACCCTAACCCTAACCCTACAACACTGTTCCACTATAACGGTAACCCTAACGCTAACCCTAACTCTAACCCTAACCCTAACCCTAGCCCTAAACCAACCAACTCTGTAACCCTATGACCCCTACCGTAACCCTAACCTTAAAGCAGTAATCCTACAACTCTGTAGCCCTATTATGGTAACCCTAACCTTAAATACCCTATAGAATTATGAACTTAACCCTAACCCTAACCCTAACCCAACCCAAACCATATCCCTAACCCTAACCCTATTGCAGTAACCCTACAACTCTGTAACCGTATTACGGTAAGCCTAACCCTAAAAACCCTATAGAATTATAACCCTAACCCTATCCTTAGCCCTAACCCTAACCATAACCCTAACCCTATAGTAGTGACCTGTCAACTCTGTAACCCAATAACCCTATCCCTAACCATAAAAAATCTAGAGAAATACAACCCTAACACTAACCCTAACCCTAACCCTACAACTCTGTAACATTATATCGGTAACCCTAACTCTAACCCTAACCCTAACCCTAACCCTAACCCTAACCCTAGCCCTAGCCCTACCAACTCTGTAACCCTATAACCCTGTCTCTAACCATAAAAACGCCATTGAATCATAACCCTAACACTAACCCTAAATCTAACCCTAACCCTAACCCTCCAACTCTTTAACACTATAACGGTAACCCTAACCCTAACCCTAACCCTAACCATAGCCCTAACCCTACCAACTCTGTAACCCAATAACCCTATCCCTAACCAAAAAAAATCTAGAGAATTATAACCCTAACACTAACCCTAACCCTAACCATAGCCCTAGCCCTACCAACTCTGTAACCCTATAACCCTATCCCTAACCATAAAAACACTATAGAATTATAACCCTAACACTATCCCTAACCCTAACCTAACTCTGTAACCCTATGACCCCTACCCTAACCCTAACCCTATAGCAGTAACCCTACAACTCTGTAACCGTATTACGGTAAGCCTAACCCTAAAAACCCTATAGAATTATAACCCTTACCCTAACCTTAACCCTAACCCTAACCATAACCCTAACCCTATAGTAGTGACCTGTCAACTCTGTAACCCTATAACCCTATCCCTATCCATAAAAAATCTATAGAAATATAACCCTAACACAAACCCTAACCCTAACCATAACCCTACAACTCTGCAACTTTATAACGGTAACCCTAACCCTAACCCTATAGTAGTAACCTGACAACTCTGAAACCCAATAACCCTATCCCTAACCAAAAAAAATCTAGAGAATTATAACCCTAACACTAACCCTAACCCTAACCCTAGCCCTAGCCCTACCAACTCTGTAACCCTATAACCCTATCCCTAACCATAAAAACACTATAGAATTATAACCCTAACACTATCCCTAACCCTAACCCTATAGCAGTAACCCTACATCTCTGTAACCCGATTATGGTAACCCTAACCCTAAAAACCGTATAGAATTATAACCCTAACCCTAACCCTAACCCTAACGTAACTCTGTAACCCTATGACCCCAACCCTAACCCTAACCAAATCAAATCTATAGAATTACAACCCTAACACTAACCCTGACCCTAACCCTACAACTCTGTAACATTATATCGGTAACCCTAACTCTAACCCTAACCCTAACCCTAACCTTAACCCTAGCCCTAGCCCTACAACACTATAACGGTAACCCTAACCCTAACCCTAACCCTAACCATAGCACCTAACCCTACCAACTCTGTAACCCTATGACCCCTACCCTAACCCTAACCTTAAAGCAGTAATCCTACAACTCTGTAGCCCTATTATGGTAACCCTAACCTTAAATACCCTATAGAATTATGAACTTAACCCTAACCCTAACCCTAACCCAACCCAAACCCTATCCCTAACCCTAACCCTATAGCAGTAACCCTACAACTCTGTATCCGTATTAAGGGAAGCTTAACCCTAAAAACCCTGTAGAATTAGAACCCTAACCCTAACCTGAACCCTAACCCTAACCATAACCCTAACCCTATAGTAGTAACCTGTCAACTCTGTAACCCAATAACCCTATCCCTAACCAAAAAAAAATCTATAGAAATATAACCCTAACACTAACCCTAACCCTAACCCTAGCCCTAGCCCTACCAACTCTGTAACCCTATAACCCTATCCCTAACCATAAAAACACTATAGAATTATAACCCTAACACAATCCCTAACCGTAACCCTATAGCAGTAACCCTACATCTCTGTAACCCGATTATGGTAACCCTAACCCTAAAAACCGTATAGAATTATAACCCTAACCCTAACCCTAACCCTAACCCTAACCTAACTCTGTAACCCTATGACCCCAACCCTAACCCTAACCATATAAAATCTATAGAATTACAACACTAACCCTAACCCTAACCATAACCCTACAACTCTACAACTTTATAACGGTAACCCTAACCCTAACCCTGACCCTAACCCTATAGTAGTAACCTGACAAATCTGAAACCCAATAACCCTATCCCTAACCAAAAAAAATCTAGAGAATTATAACCCTAACACTAACCCTAACCCTAACCCTAGCCCTAGCCCTACCAACTCTGTAACCCTATAACCCTATCCCTAACCATAAAAACACTATAGAATTATAACCCTAACACTATCCCTAACTTTAACCCTATAGCAGTAACCCTACATCTCTGTAACCCGATTATGGTAACCCCAACCCTAAAAACCGTATAGAATTATAACCCTAACCCTAACCCTAACCCTATCCTAACTCTGTAACCCTATGACCCCAACCCTAACCCTAACCATATAAAATCTATAGAATTACAACCCTAACACTAACCCTGACCCTAACCCTACAACTCTGTAACATTATATCGGTAACCCTAACTCTAACCCTAGCCCTAGCCCTACCAACTCTGTAACCCTATAACCCTGTCTCTAACCATAAAAACCCCATTGAAACATAACCCTAACACTAACCCTAACCCTAAACCTAACCCTAACCCTCCAACTCTTTAACACTATAACGGTAACCCTAACCCTAACCCTAACCCTAACCATAGCCCTAACCCTACCAACTCTGTAACCCAATAACCCTATCCCAAACCATAAAAAACCTATAGAATTATAACTCTAACCCTAACCCTAACCCTAACCCTACAACACTGTTCCACTATAACGGTAACCCTAACGCTAACCCTAACTCTAACCCTAACCCTAACCCTAGCCCTAAACCAACCAACTCTGTAACCCTATGACCCCTACCCTAACCCTAACCTTAAAGCAGTAATCCTACAACTCTGTAGCCCTATTATGGTAACCCTAACCTTAAATACCCTATAGAATTATGAACTTAACCCTAACCCTAACCCTAACCCAACCCAAAACCTATCCCTAACCCTAACCCTATAGCAGTAACCCTACAACTCTGTAACCGTATTACGGTAACCCTAACCCTAAAAACCCTATAGAATTATAACCCTAACCCTAACCTTAACCCTAACCCTAACCATAACCCTAACCCTATAGTAGTGACCTGTCAACTCTGTAACCCTATAACCCTATCCCTATCCATAAAAAATCTATAGAAATATAACCCTAACACAAACCCTAACCCTAACCATAACCCTACAACTCTGCAACTTTATAACGGTAACCCTAACCCTAACCCTATAGTAGTAACCTGACAACTCTGAAACCCAATAACCCTATCCCTAACCAAAAAAAACACTATAGAATTATAACCCTAACACTATCCCTAACCCTAACCCTATAGCAGTAACCCTACATCTCTGTAACCCGATTATGGTAACCCTAACCCTAAAAACCGTATAGAATTATAACCCTAACCCTAACCCTAACCCTAACCTAACTCTGTAACCCTATGACCACAACCCTAACTCCTAACCATATAAAATCTATAGAATTACAACCCTAACACTAACCCTGACCCTAACCCTACAACTCTGTAACATTATATCGGTAACCCTAACTCTAACCCTAGCCCTAGCCCTACCAACTCTGTAACCCTATAACCCTGTCTCTAACCATAAAAACCCCATTGAATCATAACCCTAACACTAACCCTAACCCTAACCCTAACCCTACAACACTGTTCCACTATAATGGTAACCCTAATGCTAACCCTAACTCTAACCCTAACCCTAACCCTAGCCCTAACCATAGCCCTAACCCTACCAACTCTGTAACCCTATAACCCTATCCCAAACCATAAAAAACCTATAGAATTATAACTCTAACCCTAACCCTAACCCTAACCCTAACCCTACAACACTGTTCCACTATAACGGTAACCCTATCGCTAACCCTAACTCTAACCCTAACCCTAACCCTAGCCCTAAACCAACCAACTCTGTAACCTTATGACCCCTACCCTAACCCTAACCCTAATGCAGTAATCCTACAACTCTGTAGCCCTATTATGGTAACCCTAACCTTAAATACCCAATAGAATTATGAACTTAACCCTAACCCTAACCCTAACCCAACCCAAACCCTATCCCTAACCCTAACCCTATAGCAGTAACCCTACAACTCTGTAACCGTATTACGGTAAGCCTAACCCTAAAAACCCTATAGAATTATAACCCTAACCCTAACCTTAACCCTAACCCTAACCATAACCCTAACCCTATAGTAGTGACCTGTCAACTCTGTAACCCTATAACCCTATCCCTATCCATAGAAAATCTATAGAAATATAACCCTAACACTAACCCTAACCCTAACCATAACCCTACAACTCTGCAACTTTATAACGGTAACCCTAACCCTAACCCTGACCCTAACCCTATAGTAGTAACCTGACAACTCTGAAACCCAATAACCCTATCCCTAACCAAAAAAAATCTAGAGAATTATAACCCTAACCCTAACCCTAGCCCTAGCCCTACCAACTCTGTAACCCTATAACCCTATCCCTAACCATAAAAACACTATAGAATTATAACCCTAACACTATCCCTAACCCTAACCCTATAGCAGTAACCCTACATCTCTGTAACCCGATTATGGTAACCCTAACCCTAAAAACCGTATAGAATTATAACCCTAACCCTAACCCTAACCCTAACCTAACTCTGTAACCCTATGACCCCAACCCTAACCCTAACCATATCAAATCTATAGAATTACAACCCTAACACTAACCCTGACCCTAACCCTACAACTCTGTAACATTATATCAGTAACCCTAACTCTAACCCTAACCCTAACCCTAACCCTAACCCTAACCCTAGCCCTAGCCCTACCAACTCTGTAACCCTATAACCCTGTCTCTAACCATAAAAACCCCATTGAATCATAACCCTAACACTAACCCTAACCCTAACCCTAACCCTATCCCTCCAACTCTTTAACACTATAACGGTAACCCTAACCCTAACCCTAACCCTAACCCTAGCCCTAGCCCTACCAACTCTGTAACCCTATAACCCTGTCTCTAACCATAAAAACCCCATTGAATCATAACCCTAAACCTAACCCTAACCCTAACCCTAACCCTACCCTACAACACTGTTCCACTATAACGGTAACCCTAACGCTAACCCTAACTCTAACCCTAACCCTAACCCTATCAACTCTGTACCCCTATAACCCTATCCCTATCCATAAAAAATCTATAGAAATATAACCCTAACACTAACCCTAACCCTAACCATAACCCTACAACTCTGCAACTTTATAACGGTAACCCTAACCCTAACCCTGACCCTAACCCTATAGTAGTAACCTGACAACTCTGAAACCCAATAACCCTATCCCTAACCAAAAAAAATCTAGAGAATTATAACCCTAACCCTAACCCTAGCCCTAGCCCTACCAACTCTGTAACCCTATAACCCTATCCCTAACCATAAAAACACTATAGAATTATAACCCTAACACTATCCCTAAACCTAACCCTATAGCAGTAACCCTACATCTCTGTAACCCGATTATGGTAACCCTAACCCTAAAAACCGTATATAATTATAACCCTAACCCTAACCCTAACCCTAACCTAACTTTGTAACCCTATGACCCCAACCCTAACCCTAACCATATAAAATCTATAGAATTACAATCCTAACACTAACCCTGACCCTAACCCTACAACTCTGTAACATTATATCGGTAACCCTAACTCTAACCCTAACCCTAACCCTAACCCTAGCCCTAGCCCTACCAACTCTGTAACCCTATAACCCTGTCTCTAACCATAAAAACCCCATTGAATCATAACCCTAACACTAACCCTAACCCTAACCCTAACCCTAACCCTAACCCTAACCCTCCAACTCTTTAACACTATAACGGTAACCCTAACCCTAACCCTAACCCTCCAACTCTTTAACACTATAACGGTAACCCTAACCCTAACCCTAACCCTAACCATAGCCCTAACCCTACCAACTCTGTAACCCTATAACCCTATCCCAAACCATAAAAAACCTATACAATTATAACTCTAACCCTAACCCTAACCCTAACCCTAACCCTACAACACTGTTCCACTATAACGGTAACCCTAACGCTAACCCTAACTTTAACCCTAACCCTAACCCTAGCCCTAAACCAACCAACTCTGTAACCCTATGACCCCTACCCTAACCCTAACCTTAAAGCAGTAATCCTACAACTCTGTAGCCCTATTATGGTAACCCTAACCTTAAATACCCTATGGAATTATGAACTTAACCCTAACCCTAACCCTAACCCAACCCAAACCCTATCCCTAATCCTAACCCTATAGCAGTAACCCTACAACTCTGTAACCGTATTACGGTAAGCCTAACCCTAAAAACCCTATAGAATTATAACCCTAACCCTAACCTTAACCCTAACCCTAACCATAACCCTAACCCTATAGTAGTGACCTGTCAACTCTGTAACCCTATAACCCTATCCCTATCCATAAAAAATCTATAGAAATATAACCCTGACACTAACCCTAACCCTAACCATAACCCTACAGCTCTGCAACTTTATAACGGTAACCCTAACCCTAACCCTGACCCTAACCCTATAGTAGTAACCTGAGATTTCTGAAACCCAATAACCCTATCCCTAACCAAAAAAAATCTAGAGAATTATAACCCTAACACTAACCCTAACCCTAACCCTAGCCCTAGCCCTACCAACTCTGTAACCCTATAACCCTATCCCTAACCATAAAAACACTATAGAATTATAACCCTAACACTATCCCTAACCCTAACCCTATAGCAGTAACCCTACATCTCTGTAACCCGATTATGGTATCCCTAACCCTAAAAACCGTATAGAATTATAACCCTAACCCTAACCCTAACCCTAACCTAACTCTGTAACCCTATGACCCCAACCCTAACCCTAACCCTAAAAACCGTATAGAATTATAACCCTAACCCTAACCTAACTCTGTAACCCTATGACCCCAACCCTAACCCTAACCATATAAAATCTATAGAATTACAACCCTAACACTAACCCTGACCCTAACCCTACAACTCTGTAACATTATATCGGTAACCCTAACTCTAACCCTAACCCTAACCCTAACCCTAGCCCAAGCCCTACCAACTCTGTAACCCTAGAACCCTGTCTCTAACCATAAAAACCCCATTGAATCATAACCCTAACACTAACCCTAACCCTAACCCTAACCCTAACCCTCCAACTCTTTAACACTATAACGGTAACCCTAACGCTAACCCTAATTTTAACCCTAACCCTAACCCTAGCCCTAAACCAACCAACTCTGTAACCCTATGACCCCTACCCTAACCCTAACCTTAAAGCAGTAATCCTACAACTCTGTAGCCCTATTATGGTAACTCTAACCTTAAATACCCTATAGAATTATGAACTTAACCCTAACCCTAACCCTAACCCAACCCAAACCCTATCCCTAACCCTAACCCTATAGCAGTAACCCTACAACTCTGTAACCGTATTACGGTAAGCCTAACCCTAAAAACCCTATAGAATTATAACCCTAACCCTAACCTTAACCCTAACCCTAACCATAACCCTAACCCTATAGTAGTAACCTGACAACTCTGAAACCCAATAACCCTATCCCTAACCAAAAAAAATCTAGAGAATTATAACCCTAACACTAACCCTAACCCTAACCCTAGCCCTAGCCCTACCAACTCTGTAACCCTATAACCCTATCCCTAACCATAAAAACACAATAGAATTATAACCCTAACACTATCCCTAACCCTAACCCTATAGCAGTAACCCTACATCTCTGTAACCCGATTATGGTAACCCTAACCCTAAAAACCGTATAGAATTATAACCCTAACCCTAACCCTAACCTAACTCTGTAACCCTATGACCCCAACCCTAACCCTAACCATATAAAATCTATAGAATTACAACCCTAAAACTAACCCTGACCCTAACCCTACAACTCTGTAACATTATATCGGTAACCCTAACTCTAACCCTAACCCTAACCCTAACCCTAGCCCTAGCCCTACCAACTCTGTAACCCTATAACCCTGTCTCTAACCATAAAAACCCCATTGAATCATAACCCTAACACTAACCCTAACCCTAACCATAACCCTAACCCTCCAACTCTTTAACACTATAACGGTAATCGTAACCCTAACCCTAACCCTAACCATAGCCCTAACCCTACCAACTCTATAACCCTATAACCCTATCCCAAACCATAAAAAACCTATAGAATTATAACTCTAACCCTAACCCTAACCCTAAACCTAACCCTACAACACTGTTCCACTATAACGGTAACCCTATTGCTAACCCTAACTCTAACCCTAACCCTAACCCTAGCCCTAAACCAACCAACTCTGTAACCTTATGACCCCTACCCTAACCCTAACCCTAATGCAGTAATCCTACAACTCTGTAGCCCTATTATGGTAACCCTAACCTTAAATACCCAATAGAATTATGAACTTAACCCTAACCCTAACCCTAACCCAACCCAAACCCTATCCCTAACCCTAACCCTATAGCAGTAACCCTACAACTCTGTAACCGTATTACGGTAAGCCTAACCCTAAAAACCCTATAGAATTATAACCCTAACCCTAACCTTAACCCTAACCCTAACCATAACCCTAACCCTATAGTAGTGACCTGTCAACTCTGTAACCCTATAACCCTATCCCTATCCATAGAAAATCTATAGAAATATAACCCTAACACTAACCCTAACCCTAACCATAACCCTACAACTCTGCAACTTTATAACGGTAACCCTAACCCTAACCCTGACCCTAACCCTATAGTAGTAACCTGACAACTCTGAAACCCAATAACCCTATCCCTAACCAAAAAAAATCTAGAGAATTATAACCCTAACCCTAACCCTAGCCCTAGCCCTACCAACTCTGTAACCCTATAACCCTATCCCTAACCATAAAAACACTATAGAATTATAACCCTAACACTATCCCTAACCCTAACCCTATAGCAGTAACCCTACATCTCTGTAACCCGATTATGGTAACCCTAACCCTAAAAACCGTATAGAATTATAACCCTAACCCTAACCCTAACCCTAACCTAACTCTGTAACCCTATGACCCCAACCCTAACCCTAACCATATCAAATCTATAGAATTACAACCCTAACACTAACCCTGACCCTAACCCTACAACTCTGTAACATTATATCAGTAACCCTAACTCTAACCCTAACCCTAACCCTAACCCTAACCCTAACCCTAGCCCTAGCCCTACCAACTCTGTAACCCTATAACCCTGTCTCTAACCATAAAAACCCCATTGAATCATAACCCTAACACTAACCCTAACCCTAACCCTAACCCTATCCCTCCAACTCTTTAACACTATAACGGTAACCCTAACCCTAACCCTAACCCTAACCCTAGCCCTAGCCCTACCAACTCTGTAACCCTATAACCCTGTCTCTAACCATAAAAACCCCATTGAATCATAACCCTAAACCTAACCCTAACCCTAACCCTAACCCTACCCTACAACACTGTTCCACTATAACGGTAACCCTAACGCTAACCCTAACTCTAACCCTAACCCTAACCCTATCAACTCTGTACCCCTATAACCCTATCCCTATCCATAAAAAATCTATAGAAATATAACCCTAACACTAACCCTAACCCTAACCATAACCCTACAACTCTGCAACTTTATAACGGTAACCCTAACCCTAACCCTGACCCTAACCCTATAGTAGTAACCTGACAACTCTGAAACCCAATAACCCTATCCCTAACCAAAAAAAATCTAGAGAATTATAACCCTAACCCTAACCCTAGCCCTAGCCCTACCAACTCTGTAACCCTATAACCCTATCCCTAACCATAAAAACACTATAGAATTATAACCCTAACACTATCCCTAAACCTAACCCTATAGCAGTAACCCTACATCTCTGTAACCCGATTATGGTAACCCTAACCCTAAAAACCGTATATAATTATAACCCTAACCCTAACCCTAACCCTAACCCTAACCCTAACCCTAACCCTAACCCTAACCCTAACCCTAACCCTAACCCTAACCCTAACCCTAACCCTAACCCTAACCCTAACCCTAACCCTAACCCTAACCCTAACCCTAACCCTAACCCTAACCCTAACCCTAACCCTAACCCTAACCCTAACCCTAACCCTAACCCTAACCCTATAACCCTGTCTCTAACCATAAAAACCCCATTGAATCATAACCCTAACACTAACCCTAACCCTAAACCTAACCCTAACCCTCCAACTCTTTAACACTATAACGGTAACCCTAACCCTAACCCTAACCCTAACCATAGCCCTAACCATATCAACTCTGTACCCCTATAACCCTATCCCAAACCATAAAAAACCTATAGAATTATAACTCTAACCCTAACCCTAACCCTAACCCTAACCCTAACCCTACAACACTGTTCCACTATAACGGTAACCCTAACGCTAACCCTAAACCAACCAACTCTGTAACCCTATGACCCCTACCCTAACCCTAACCTTAAAGCAGTAATCCTACAACTCTGTAGCCCTATTATGGTAACCCTAACCTTAAATACCCTATGGAATTATGAACTTAACCCTAACCCTAACCCTAACCCAACCCAAACCCTATCCCTAACCCTAACCCTATAGCAGTAACCCTACAACTCTGTAACCGTATTACGGTAAGCCTAACCCTAAAAACCCTATAGAATTATAACCCTAACCCTAACCTCAACCCTAACCCTAACCATAACCCTAACCCTATAGTAGTGACCTGTCAACTCTGTAACCCTATAACCCTATCCCTATCCATAAAAAATCTATAGAAATATAACCCTAACACTAACCCTAACCCTAACCATAACCCTACAACTCTGCAACTTTATAACGGTAACCCTAACCCTAACCCTGACCCTAACCCTATAGTAGTAACCTGACAACTCTGAAACCCAATAAACCTATCCCTAACCAAAAAAAATCTAGAGAATTATAACCCTAACACTATCCCTAACCCTAACCCTATAGCAGTAACCCTACATCTCTGTAACCCGATTATGGTAACCCTAACCCTAAAAACCGTATAGAATTATAACCCTAACCCTAACCCTAACCCTAACCCTAACCTAACTCTGTAACCCTATGACCCCAACCCTAACCCTAACCATATAAAATCTATAGAATTACAACCCTAACACTAACCCTGACCCTAACCCTACAACTCTGTAACATTATATCGGTAACCCTAACCCTAACCCTAACCCTAACCCTAACCCTAACCCTAACCCTAACCCTAGCCCTAGCCCTACCAACTCTGTAACCCTATAACCCTGTCTCTAACCATAAAAACCCCATTGAATCATAACCCTAACACTAACCCTAACCCTAACCCTAACCCTAACCCTAACCCTAACCATAGCCCTAACCCTACCAACTCTGTAACCCTATAACCCTATCCCAAACCATAAAAAACCTATAGAATTATAACTCTAACCCTAACCCTAACCCTACAACACTGTTCCACTATAACGGTAACCCTAACGCTAACCCTGACTCTAACCCTAACCCTAACCCTAGCCCTAAACCAACCAACTCTGTAACCCTATGACCCCTACCCTAGCCCTAACCTTAAAGCAGTAATCCTACAACTCTGTAGCCCTATTATGGTAACCCTAACCTTAAATACCCTATAGAATTATGAACTTAACCCTAACCCTAACCCTAACCCAACCCAAACCCTATCCCTAACCCTAACCCTATAGCAGTAACCCTACAACTCTGTAACCGTATTACGGTAAGCCTAACCCTAAAAACCCTATAGAATTATAACCCTAACCCTAACCTTAACCCTAACCCTAACCATAACCCTAACCCTATAGTAGTGACCTGTCAACTCTGTAACCCTATAACCCTATCCCTATCCATAGAAAATCTATAGAAATATAACCCTAACACTAACCCTAACCCTAACCATAACCCTACAACTCTGCAACTTTATAACGGTAACCCTAACCCTAACCCTGACCCTAACCCTATAGTAGTAACCTGACAACTCTGAAACCCAATAACCCTATCCCTAACCAAAAAAAATCTAGAGAATTATAACCCTAACACTAACCCTAACCCTAACCCTAGCCCTAGCCCTATCAACTCTGTAACCCTATAACCCTATCCCTAACCATAAAAACACTATAAAATTATAACCCTAACACTATCCCTAACCCTAACCCTATAGCAGTAACCCTACATCTCTGTAACCCGATTATGGTAACCCTAACCCTAAAAACCGTATAGAATTATAACCCTAACCCTAACCCTAACCCTAACCTAACGCTGTAACCCTATGACCCCAACCCTAAACCTAACCATATAAAATCTATAGAATTACAACCCTAACACTAACCCTGACCCTAACCCTACAACTCTGTAACATTATATCGGTAACCCTAACTCTAACCCTAACCCTAACCCTAACCCTAACCCTAACCCTAGCCCTAGCCCTACCAACTCTGTAACCCTATAACCTTGTCTCTAACCATAAAAACCCCATTGAATCATAACCCTAACACTAACCCTAACCCTAACCCTAACCCTACAACACTGTTCCACTATAAAGGTAACCCTAACGCTAACCCTAACTCTAACTCTAACCCTAACCCTAACCCTAACCCTAACCATAGCCCTACCCTACCAACTCTGTAACCCTATAACCCTATCCCAAACCATAAAAAACCTATAGAATTATAACTCTAACCCTAACCCTAACACTAACCCTAACCCTACAACACTGTTCCACTATAACGGTAACCCTAACGCTAACCCTAACTCTAACCCTAACCCTAACCCTAGCCCTAAATCAACCAACTCTGTAACCCTATGACCCCTACCCTAACCCTAACCTTAAAGCAGTAATCCTACAACTCTGTAGCCCTATTATGGTAACCCTAACCTTAAATACCCTATAGAATTATGAACTTTACCCTAACCCTAACCCTAACCCAACCCAAACCCTATCCCTAACCCTAACCCTATTGCAGTAACCCTACAACTCTGTAACCGTATTACGGTAAGCCTAACACTAAAAACCCTATAGAATTATAACCCTAACCCTATCCTTAACCCTAACCCTAACCATAACCCTAACCCTATAGTAGTGACCTGTCAACTCTGTAACCCAATAACCCTATCCCTAACCAAAAAAATCTAGAGAAATACAACCCTAACACTAACCCTAACCCTAACCCTAACCCTAGCCCTAGCCCTACCAACTCTGTAACCCTATAACCCTGTCTCTAACCATAAAAACCCCATTGAATCATAACCCTAACACTAACCCTAACCCTAACCCTAACCCTAACCCTCCAACTCTTTAACACTATAACGGTAACCCTAACCCTAACCCTAACCCTAACCATAGCCCTAACCCTACCAACTCTGTAACCCAATAACCCTATCCCTAACCAAAAAAAATCTAGAGAATTATAACCCTAACACTAACCCTAACCCTAACCATAGCCCTAGCCCTACCAACTCTGTAACCCTATAACCCTATCCCTAACCATAAAAACACTATAGAATTATAACCCTAACACTATCCCTAACCCTAAACCTATAGCAGTAACCCTACATCTCTGTAACCCGATTATGGTATCCCTAACCCTAAAAACCGTATAGAATTATAACCCTAACCCTAACCCTAACCCTAACCTAACTCTGTAACCTTATGACCCCAACCCTAACCCTAACCATATCAAATCTATAGAATTACAACCCTAACACTAACTCTGACCCGAACCCTACAACTCTGTAACATTATATCGGTAACCCTAACTCTAACCCTAACCCTCGCCCTAGCCCTACCAACTCTGTAACCCTATAACCCTGTCTCTAACCATAAAAACCCCATTGAATCATAACCCTAACACTAACCCTAACCCTAACCCTCCAACTCTTTAACACTATAACGGTAACCCTAACCCTAACCCTAACCCTAACCATAGCCCTAACCCTACCAACTCTGTAACCCTATAACCCTATCCCAAACCATAAAAAACCTATAGAATTATAACTCTAACCCTAACCCTAACCCTAACTCTAACCCTTCAACACTGTTCCACTATAACGGTAACCCTAACCCTAACCCTAGCCCTAAACCAACCAACTCTGTAACCCTATGACCCCTACCCTAACCCTAACCTTAAAGCAGTAATCCTACAACTCTGTAGCCCTATTATGGTAACCCTAACCTTAAATACCCTATAGAATTATGAACTTAACCCTAACCCTAACCCTAACCCAACCCAAACCCTATCCCTAACCCTAACCCTATAGCAGTAACCCTACAACTCTGTAACCGTATTGCGGTAAGCCTAACCCTAAAAACCCTATAGAATTATAACCCTAACCCTAACCTTAACCCTAACCCTAACCATAACCCTAACCCTATAGTAGTGACCTGTCAACTCTGTAACCCTATAACCCTATCCCTATCCATAAAAAATCTATAGAAATATAACCCTAACACTAACCCTAACCCTAACCATAACCCTACAACTCTGCAACTTTATAACGGTAACCCTAACCCTAACCCTGACCCTAACCCTATAGTAGTAACCTGACAACTCTGAAACCCAATAACCCTATCCCTAACCATAAAAACACTATAGATTTATAACCCTAACACTATCCCTAACCCTAACCCTAGCCCTAGCCCTACCAACTCTGTAACCCTATAACCCTATCCCTAACCATAAAAACACTATAGAATTATAACCCTAACACTATCCCTAACCCTAACCCTATAGCAGTAACCCTACATCTCTGTAACCCGATTATGGTAACCCTAACCCTAAAAACCGTATAGAATTATAACCCTAACCCTAACCCTAACCTAACTCTGTAACCCTATGACCCCAACCCTAACCCTAACCATATAAAATCTATAGAATTACAACCCTAAAACTAACCCTGACCCTAACCCTACAACTCTGTAACATTATAACGGTAACCCTAACTCTAACCCTAACCCTAACCCTAACCCTAGCCCTAGCCCTACCAACTCTGTAACCCTATAACCCTGTCTCTAACCATAAAAACTCCATTGAATCATAACCCTAACACTAACCCTAACCCTAACCATAACCCTAACCCTCCAACTCTTTAACACTATAACGGTAATCGTAACCCTAACCCTAACCCTAACCATAGCCCTAAACCTACCAACTCTATAACCCTATAACCCTATCCCAAACCATAAAAAACCTATAGAATTATAACTCTAACCCTAACCCTAACCCTAACCCTAACCCTACAACACTGTTCCACTATAACGGTAACCCTAACGCTAACCCTAACTCTAACCCTAACCCTAACCCTAGCCCTAAACCAACCAACTCTGTAACCCTATGACCCCTACCGTAACCCTAACCTTAAAGCAGTAATCCTACAACTCTGTAGCCCTATTATGGTAACCCTAACCTTAAATACCCTATAGAATTATGAACTTAACCCTAACCCTAACCCTAACCCAACCCAAACCATATCCCTAACCCTAACCCTATTGCAGTAACCCTACAACTCTGTAACCGTATTACGGTAAGCCTAACCCTAAAAACCCTATAGAATTATAACCCTAACCCTATCCTTAGCCCTAACCCTAACCATAACCCTAACCCTATAGTAGTGACCTGTCAACTCTGTAACCCAATAACCCTATCCCTAACCATAAAAAATCTAGAGAAATACAACCCTAACACTAACCCTAACCCTAACCCTACAACTCTGTAACATTATATCGGTAACCCTAACTCTAACCCTAACCCTAACCCTAACCCTAACCCTAACCCTAGCCCTAGCCCTACCAACTCTGTAACCCTATAACCCTGTCTCTAACCATAAAAACGCCATTGAATCATAACCCTAACACTAACCCTAAATCTAACCCTAACCCTAACCCTCCAACTCTTTAACACTATAACGGTAACCCTAACCCTAACCCTAACCCTAACCATAGCCCTAACCCTACCAACTCTGTAACCCAATAACCCTATCCCTAACCAAAAAAAATCTAGAGAATTATAACCCTAACACTAACCCTAACCCTAACCATAGCCCTAGCCCTACCAACTCTGTAACCCTATAACCCTATCCCTAACCATAAAAACACTATAGAATTATAACCCTAACACTATCCCTAACCCTAACCTAACTCTGTAACCCTATGACCCCTACCCTAACCCTAACCCTATAGCAGTAACCCTACAACTCTGTAACCGTATTACGGTAAGCCTAACCCTAAAAACCCTATAGAATTATAACCCTTACCCTAACCTTAACCCTAACCCTAACCATAACCCTAACCCTATAGTAGTGACCTGTCAACTCTGTAACCCTATAACCCTATCCCTATCCATAAAAAATCTATAGAAATATAACCCTAACACAAACCCTAACCCTAACCATAACCCTACAACTCTGCAACTTTATAACGGTAACCCTAACCCTAACCCTATAGTAGTAACCTGACAACTCTGAAACCCAATAACCCTATCCCTAACCAAAAAAAATCTAGAGAATTATAACCCTAACACTAACCCTAACCCTAACCCTAGCCCTAGCCCTACCAACTCTGTAACCCTATAACCCTATCCCTAACCATAAAAACACTATAGAATTATAACCCTAACACTATCCCTAACCCTAACCCTATAGCAGTAACCCTACATCTCTGTAACCCGATTATGGTAACCCTAACCCTAAAAACCGTATAGAATTATAACCCTAACCCTAACCCTAACCCTAACGTAACTCTGTAACCCTATGACCCCAACCCTAACCCTAACCAAATCAAATCTATAGAATTACAACCCTAACACTAACCCTGACCCTAACCCTACAACTCTGTAACATTATATCGGTAACCCTAACTCTAACCCTAACCCTAACCCTAACCTTAACCCTAGCCCTAGCCCTACCAACTCTGTAACCCTATAACCCTGTCTCTAACCATAAAAACCCAATTGAATCATAACCCCAACACTAACCCTAACCCTAAACCTAACCCTAACCCTCCAACTCTTTAACACTATAACGGTAACCCTAACCCTAACCCTAACCCTAACCATAGCACCTAACCCTACCAACTCTGTAACCCTATGACCCCTACCCTAACCCTAACCTTAAAGCAGTAATCCTACAACTCTGTAGCCCTATTATGGTAACCCTAACCTTAAATACCCTATAGAATTATGAACTTAACCCTAACCCTAACCCTAACCCAACCCAAACCCTATCCCTAACCCTAACCCTATAGCAGTAACCCTACAACTCTGTATCCGTATTAAGGGAAGCTTAACCCTAAAAACCCTGTAGAATTAGAACCCTAACCCTAACCTGAACCCTAACCCTAACCATAACCCTAACCCTATAGTAGTAACCTGTCAACTCTGTAACCCAATAACCCTATCCCTAACCAAAAAAAAATCTATAGAAATATAACCCTAACACTAACCCTAACCCTAACCCTAGCCCTAGCCCTACCAACTCTGTAACCCTATAACCCTATCCCTAACCATAAAAACACTATAGAATTATAACCCTAACACAATCCCTAACCGTAACCCTATAGCAGTAACCCTACATCTCTGTAACCCGATTATGGTAACCCTAACCCTAAAAACCGTATAGAATTATAACCCTAACCCTAACCCTAACCCTAACCCTAACCTAACTCTGTAACCCTATGACCCCAACCCTAACCCTAACCATATAAAATCTATAGAATTACAACACTAACCCTAACCCTAACCATAACCCTACAACTCTACAACTTTATAACGGTAACCCTAACCCTAACCCTGACCCTAACCCTATAGTAGTAACCTGACAAATCTGAAACCCAATAACCCTATCCCTAACCAAAAAAAATCTAGAGAATTATAACCCTAACACTAACCCTAACCCTAACCCTAGCCCTAGCCCTACCAACTCTGTAACCCTATAACCCTATCCCTAACCATAAAAACACTATAGAATTATAACCCTAACACTATCCCTAACTTTAACCCTATAGCAGTAACCCTACATCTCTGTAACCCGATTATGGTAACCCCAACCCTAAAAACCGTATAGAATTATAACCCTAACCCTAACCCTAACCCTATCCTAACTCTGTAACCCTATGACCCCAACCCTAACCCTAACCATATAAAATCTATAGAATTACAACCCTAACACTAACCCTGACCCTAACCCTACAACTCTGTAACATTATATCGGTAACCCTAACTCTAACCCTAGCCCTAGCCCTACCAACTCTGTAACCCTATAACCCTGTCTCTAACCATAAAAACCCCATTGAAACATAACCCTAACACTAACCCTAACCCTAAACCTAACCCTAACCCTCCAACTCTTTAACACTATAACGGTAACCCTAACCCTAACCCTAACCCTAACCATAGCCCTAACCCTACCAACTCTGTAACCCAATAACCCTATCCCAAACCATAAAAAACCTATAGAATTATAACTCTAACCCTAACCCTAACCCTAACCCTACAACACTGTTCCACTATAACGGTAACCCTAACGCTAACCCTAACTCTAACCCTAACCCTAACCCTAGCCCTAAACCAACCAACTCTGTAACCCTATGACCCCTACCCTAACCCTAACCTTAAAGCAGTAATCCTACAACTCTGTAGCCCTATTATGGTAACCCTAACCTTAAATACCCTATAGAATTATGAACTTAACCCTAACCCTAACCCTAACCCAACCCAAAACCTATCCCTAACCCTAACCCTATAGCAGTAACCCTACAACTCTGTAACCGTATTACGGTAACCCTAACCCTAAAAACCCTATAGAATTATAACCCTAACCCTAACCTTAACCCTAACCCTAACCATAACCCTAACCCTATAGTAGTGACCTGTCAACTCTGTAACCCTATAACCCTATCCCTATCCATAAAAAATCTATAGAAATATAACCCTAACACAAACCCTAACCCTAACCATAACCCTACAACTCTGCAACTTTATAACGGTAACCCTAACCCTAACCCTATAGTAGTAACCTGACAACTCTGAAACCCAATAACCCTATCCCTAACCAAAAAAAACACTATAGAATTATAACCCTAACACTATCCCTAACCCTAACCCTATAGCAGTAACCCTACATCTCTGTAACCCGATTATGGTAACCCTAACCCTAAAAACCGTATAGAATTATAACCCTAACCCTAACCCTAACCCTAACCTAACTCTGTAACCCTATGACCACAACCCTAACTCCTAACCATATAAAATCTATAGAATTACAACCCTAACACTAACCCTGACCCTAACCCTACAACTCTGTAACATTATATCGGTAACCCTAACTCTAACCCTAGCCCTAGCCCTACCAACTCTGTAACCCTATAACCCTGTCTCTAACCATAAAAACCCCATTGAATCATAACCCTAACACTAACCCTAACCCTAACCCTAACCCTACAACACTGTTCCACTATAATGGTAACCCTAATGCTAACCCTAACTCTAACCCTAACCCTAACCCTAGCCCTAACCATAGCCCTAACCCTACCAACTCTGTAACCCTATAACCCTATCCCAAACCATAAAAAACCTATAGAATTATAACTCTAACCCTAACCCTAACCCTAACCCTAACCCTACAACACTGTTCCACTATAACGGTAACCCTATCGCTAACCCTAACTCTAACCCTAACCCTAACCCTAGCCCTAAACCAACCAACTCTGTAACCTTATGACCCCTACCCTAACCCTAACCCTAATGCAGTAATCCTACAACTCTGTAGCCCTATTATGGTAACCCTAACCTTAAATACCCAATAGAATTATGAACTTAACCCTAACCCTAACCCTAACCCAACCCAAACCCTATCCCTAACCCTAACCCTATAGCAGTAACCCTACAACTCTGTAACCGTATTACGGTAAGCCTAACCCTAAAAACCCTATAGAATTATAACCCTAACCCTAACCTTAACCCTAACCCTAACCATAACCCTAACCCTATAGTAGTGACCTGTCAACTCTGTAACCCTATAACCCTATCCCTATCCATAGAAAATCTATAGAAATATAACCCTAACACTAACCCTAACCCTAACCATAACCCTACAACTCTGCAACTTTATAACGGTAACCCTAACCCTAACCCTGACCCTAACCCTATAGTAGTAACCTGACAACTCTGAAACCCAATAACCCTATCCCTAACCAAAAAAAATCTAGAGAATTATAACCCTAACCCTAACCCTAGCCCTAGCCCTACCAACTCTGTAACCCTATAACCCTATCCCTAACCATAAAAACACTATAGAATTATAACCCTAACACTATCCCTAACCCTAACCCTATAGCAGTAACCCTACATCTCTGTAACCCGATTATGGTAACCCTAACCCTAAAAACCGTATAGAATTATAACCCTAACCCTAACCCTAACCCTAACCTAACTCTGTAACCCTATGACCCCAACCCTAACCCTAACCATATCAAATCTATAGAATTACAACCCTAACACTAACCCTGACCCTAACCCTACAACTCTGTAACATTATATCAGTAACCCTAACTCTAACCCTAACCCTAACCCTAACCCTAACCCTAACCCTAGCCCTAGCCCTACCAACTCTGTAACCCTATAACCCTGTCTCTAACCATAAAAACCCCATTGAATCATAACCCTAACACTAACCCTAACCCTAACCCTAACCCTATCCCTCCAACTCTTTAACACTATAACGGTAACCCTAACCCTAACCCTAACCCTAACCCTAGCCCTAGCCCTACCAACTCTGTAACCCTATAACCCTGTCTCTAACCATAAAAACCCCATTGAATCATAACCCTAAACCTAACCCTAACCCTAACCCTAACCCTACCCTACAACACTGTTCCACTATAACGGTAACCCTAACGCTAACCCTAACTCTAACCCTAACCCTAACCCTATCAACTCTGTACCCCTATAACCCTATCCCTATCCATAAAAAATCTATAGAAATATAACCCTAACACTAACCCTAACCCTAACCATAACCCTACAACTCTGCAACTTTATAACGGTAACCCTAACCCTAACCCTGACCCTAACCCTATAGTAGTAACCTGACAACTCTGAAACCCAATAACCCTATCCCTAACCAAAAAAAATCTAGAGAATTATAACCCTAACCCTAACCCTAGCCCTAGCCCTACCAACTCTGTAACCCTATAACCCTATCCCTAACCATAAAAACACTATAGAATTATAACCCTAACACTATCCCTAAACCTAACCCTATAGCAGTAACCCTACATCTCTGTAACCCGATTATGGTAACCCTAACCCTAAAAACCGTATATAATTATAACCCTAACCCTAACCCTAACCCTAACCTAACTTTGTAACCCTATGACCCCAACCCTAACCCTAACCATATAAAATCTATAGAATTACAATCCTAACACTAACCCTGACCCTAACCCTACAACTCTGTAACATTATATCGGTAACCCTAACTCTAACCCTAACCCTAACCCTAACCCTAGCCCTAGCCCTACCAACTCTGTAACCCTATAACCCTGTCTCTAACCATAAAAACCCCATTGAATCATAACCCTAACACTAACCCTAACCCTAACCCTAACCCTAACCCTAACCCTAACCCTCCAACTCTTTAACACTATAACGGTAACCCTAACCCTAACCCTAACCCTCCAACTCTTTAACACTATAACGGTAACCCTAACCCTAACCCTAACCCTAACCATAGCCCTAACCCTACCAACTCTGTAACCCTATAACCCTATCCCAAACCATAAAAAACCTATACAATTATAACTCTAACCCTAACCCTAACCCTAACCCTAACCCTACAACACTGTTCCACTATAACGGTAACCCTAACGCTAACCCTAACTTTAACCCTAACCCTAACCCTAGCCCTAAACCAACCAACTCTGTAACCCTATGACCCCTACCCTAACCCTAACCTTAAAGCAGTAATCCTACAACTCTGTAGCCCTATTATGGTAACCCTAACCTTAAATACCCTATGGAATTATGAACTTAACCCTAACCCTAACCCTAACCCAACCCAAACCCTATCCCTAATCCTAACCCTATAGCAGTAACCCTACAACTCTGTAACCGTATTACGGTAAGCCTAACCCTAAAAACCCTATAGAATTATAACCCTAACCCTAACCTTAACCCTAACCCTAACCATAACCCTAACCCTATAGTAGTGACCTGTCAACTCTGTAACCCTATAACCCTATCCCTATCCATAAAAAATCTATAGAAATATAACCCTGACACTAACCCTAACCCTAACCATAACCCTACAGCTCTGCAACTTTATAACGGTAACCCTAACCCTAACCCTGACCCTAACCCTATAGTAGTAACCTGAGATTTCTGAAACCCAATAACCCTATCCCTAACCAAAAAAAATCTAGAGAATTATAACCCTAACACTAACCCTAACCCTAACCCTAGCCCTAGCCCTACCAACTCTGTAACCCTATAACCCTATCCCTAACCATAAAAACACTATAGAATTATAACCCTAACACTATCCCTAACCCTAACCCTATAGCAGTAACCCTACATCTCTGTAACCCGATTATGGTATCCCTAACCCTAAAAACCGTATAGAATTATAACCCTAACCCTAACCCTAACCCTAACCTAACTCTGTAACCCTATGACCCCAACCCTAACCCTAACCCTAAAAACCGTATAGAATTATAACCCTAACCCTAACCTAACTCTGTAACCCTATGACCCCAACCCTAACCCTAACCATATAAAATCTATAGAATTACAACCCTAACACTAACCCTGACCCTAACCCTACAACTCTGTAACATTATATCGGTAACCCTAACTCTAACCCTAACCCTAACCCTAACCCTAGCCCAAGCCCTACCAACTCTGTAACCCTAGAACCCTGTCTCTAACCATAAAAACCCCATTGAATCATAACCCTAACACTAACCCTAACCCTAACCCTAACCCTAACCCTCCAACTCTTTAACACTATAACGGTAACCCTAACGCTAACCCTAATTTTAACCCTAACCCTAACCCTAGCCCTAAACCAACCAACTCTGTAACCCTATGACCCCTACCCTAACCCTAACCTTAAAGCAGTAATCCTACAACTCTGTAGCCCTATTATGGTAACTCTAACCTTAAATACCCTATAGAATTATGAACTTAACCCTAACCCTAACCCTAACCCAACCCAAACCCTATCCCTAACCCTAACCCTATAGCAGTAACCCTACAACTCTGTAACCGTATTACGGTAAGCCTAACCCTAAAAACCCTATAGAATTATAACCCTAACCCTAACCTTAACCCTAACCCTAACCATAACCCTAACCCTATAGTAGTAACCTGACAACTCTGAAACCCAATAACCCTATCCCTAACCAAAAAAAATCTAGAGAATTATAACCCTAACACTAACCCTAACCCTAACCCTAGCCCTAGCCCTACCAACTCTGTAACCCTATAACCCTATCCCTAACCATAAAAACACAATAGAATTATAACCCTAACACTATCCCTAACCCTAACCCTATAGCAGTAACCCTACATCTCTGTAACCCGATTATGGTAACCCTAACCCTAAAAACCGTATAGAATTATAACCCTAACCCTAACCCTAACCTAACTCTGTAACCCTATGACCCCAACCCTAACCCTAACCATATAAAATCTATAGAATTACAACCCTAAAACTAACCCTGACCCTAACCCTACAACTCTGTAACATTATATCGGTAACCCTAACTCTAACCCTAACCCTAACCCTAACCCTAGCCCTAGCCCTACCAACTCTGTAACCCTATAACCCTGTCTCTAACCATAAAAACCCCATTGAATCATAACCCTAACACTAACCCTAACCCTAACCATAACCCTAACCCTCCAACTCTTTAACACTATAACGGTAATCGTAACCCTAACCCTAACCCTAACCATAGCCCTAACCCTACCAACTCTATAACCCTATAACCCTATCCCAAACCATAAAAAACCTATAGAATTATAACTCTAACCCTAACCCTAACCCTAAACCTAACCCTACAACACTGTTCCACTATAACGGTAACCCTATTGCTAACCCTAACTCTAACCCTAACCCTAACCCTAGCCCTAAACCAACCAACTCTGTAACCTTATGACCCCTACCCTAACCCTAACCCTAATGCAGTAATCCTACAACTCTGTAGCCCTATTATGGTAACCCTAACCTTAAATACCCAATAGAATTATGAACTTAACCCTAACCCTAACCCTAACCCAACCCAAACCCTATCCCTAACCCTAACCCTATAGCAGTAACCCTACAACTCTGTAACCGTATTACGGTAAGCCTAACCCTAAAAACCCTATAGAATTATAACCCTAACCCTAACCTTAACCCTAACCCTAACCATAACCCTAACCCTATAGTAGTGACCTGTCAACTCTGTAACCCTATAACCCTATCCCTATCCATAGAAAATCTATAGAAATATAACCCTAACACTAACCCTAACCCTAACCATAACCCTACAACTCTGCAACTTTATAACGGTAACCCTAACCCTAACCCTGACCCTAACCCTATAGTAGTAACCTGACAACTCTGAAACCCAATAACCCTATCCCTAACCAAAAAAAATCTAGAGAATTATAACCCTAACCCTAACCCTAGCCCTAGCCCTACCAACTCTGTAACCCTATAACCCTATCCCTAACCATAAAAACACTATAGAATTATAACCCTAACACTATCCCTAACCCTAACCCTATAGCAGTAACCCTACATCTCTGTAACCCGATTATGGTAACCCTAACCCTAAAAACCGTATAGAATTATAACCCTAACCCTAACCCTAACCCTAACCTAACTCTGTAACCCTATGACCCCAACCCTAACCCTAACCATATCAAATCTATAGAATTACAACCCTAACACTAACCCTGACCCTAACCCTACAACTCTGTAACATTATATCAGTAACCCTAACTCTAACCCTAACCCTAACCCTAACCCTAACCCTAACCCTAGCCCTAGCCCTACCAACTCTGTAACCCTATAACCCTGTCTCTAACCATAAAAACCCCATTGAATCATAACCCTAACACTAACCCTAACCCTAACCCTAACCCTATCCCTCCAACTCTTTAACACTATAACGGTAACCCTAACCCTAACCCTAACCCTAACCCTAGCCCTAGCCCTACCAACTCTGTAACCCTATAACCCTGTCTCTAACCATAAAAACCCCATTGAATCATAACCCTAAACCTAACCCTAACCCTAACCCTAACCCTACCCTACAACACTGTTCCACTATAACGGTAACCCTAACGCTAACCCTAACTCTAACCCTAACCCTAACCCTATCAACTCTGTACCCCTATAACCCTATCCCTATCCATAAAAAATCTATAGAAATATAACCCTAACACTAACCCTAACCCTAACCATAACCCTACAACTCTGCAACTTTATAACGGTAACCCTAACCCTAACCCTGACCCTAACCCTATAGTAGTAACCTGACAACTCTGAAACCCAATAACCCTATCCCTAACCAAAAAAAATCTAGAGAATTATAACCCTAACCCTAACCCTAGCCCTAGCCCTACCAACTCTGTAACCCTATAACCCTATCCCTAACCATAAAAACACTATAGAATTATAACCCTAACACTATCCCTAAACCTAACCCTATAGCAGTAACCCTACATCTCTGTAACCCGATTATGGTAACCCTAACCCTAAAAACCGTATATAATTATAACCCTAACCCTAACCCTAACCCTAACCTAACTTTGTAACCCTATGACCCCAACCCTAACCCTAACCATATAAAATCTATAGAATTACAATCCTAACACTAAACCTGACCCTAACCCTACAACTCTGTAACATTATATCGGTAACCCTAACTCTAACCCTAACCCTAACCCTAACCCTAGCCCTAGCCCTACCAACTCTGTAACCCTATAACCCTGTCTCTAACCATAAAAACCCCATTGAATCATAACCCTAACACTAACCCTAACCCTAACCCTAACCCTAACCCTAACCCTAACCCTCCAACTCTTTAACACTATAACGGTAACCCTAACCCTAACCCTAACCCTCCAACTCTTTAACACTATAACGGTAACCCTAACCCTAACCCTAACCCTAACCATAGCCCTAACCCTACCAACTCTGTAACCCTATAACCCTATCCCAAACCATAAAAAACCTATACAATTATAACTCTAACCCTAACCCTAACCCTAACCCTAACCCTACAACACTGTTCCACTATAACGGTAACCCTAACGCTAACCCTAACTTTAACCCTAACCCTAACCCTAGCCCTAAACCAACCAACTCTGTAACCCTATGACCCCTACCCTAACCCTAACCTTAAAGCAGTAATCCTACAACTCTGTAGCCCTATTATGGTAACCCTAACCTTAAATACCCTATGGAATTATGAACTTAACCCTAACCCTAACCCTAACCCAACCCAAACCCTATCCCTAATCCTAACCCTATAGCAGTAACCCTACAACTCTGTAACCGTATTACGGTAAGCCTAACCCTAAAAACCCTATAGAATTATAACCCTAACCCTAACCTTAACCCTAACCCTAACCATAACCCTAACCCTATAGTAGTGACCTGTCAACTCTGTAACCCTATAACCCTATCCCTATCCATAAAAAATCTATAGAAATATAACCCTGACACTAACCCTAACCCTAACCATAACCCTACAGCTCTGCAACTTTATAACGGTAACCCTAACCCTAACCCTGACCCTAACCCTATAGTAGTAACCTGAGATTTCTGAAACCCAATAACCCTATCCCTAACCAAAAAAAATCTAGAGAATTATAACCCTAACACTAACCCTAACCCTAACCCTAGCCCTAGCCCTACCAACTCTGTAACCCTATAACCCTATCCCTAACCATAAAAACACTATAGAATTATAACCCTAACACTATCCCTAACCCTAACCCTATAGCAGTAACCCTACATCTCTGTAACCCGATTATGGTATCCCTAACCCTAAAAACCGTATAGAATTATAACCCTAACCCTAACCCTAACCCTAACCTAACTCTGTAACCCTATGACCCCAACCCTAACCCTAACCCTAAAAACCGTATAGAATTATAACCCTAACCCTAACCCTAACCCTAACCTAACTCTGTAACCCTATGACCCCAACCCTAACCCTAACCATATAAAATCTATAGAATTACAACCCTAACACTAACCCTGACCCTAACCCTACAACTCTGTAACATTATATCGGTAACCCTAACTCTAACCCTAACCCTAACCCTAACCCTAGCCCAAGCCCTACCAACTCTGTAACCCTAGAACCCTGTCTCTAACCATAAAAACCCCATTGAATCATAACCCTAACACTAACCCTAACCCTAACCCTAACCCTAACCCTCCAACTCTTTAACACTATAACGGTAACCCTAACGCTAACCCTAATTTTAACCCTAACCCTAACCCTAGCCCTAAACCAACCAACTCTGTAACCCTATGACCCCTACCCTAACCCTAACCTTAAAGCAGTAATCCTACAACTCTGTAGCCCTATTATGGTAACTCTAACCTTAAATACCCTATAGAATTATGAACTTAACCCTAACCCTAACCCTAACCCAACCCAAACCCTATCCCTAACCCTAACCCTATAGCAGTAACCCTACAACTCTGTAACCGTATTACGGTAAGCCTAACCCTAAAAACCCTATAGAATTATAACCCTAACCCTAACCTTAACCCTAACCCTAACCATAACCCTAACCCTATAGTAGTAACCTGACAACTCTGAAACCCAATAACCCTATCCCTAACCAAAAAAAATCTAGAGAATTATAACCCTAACACTAACCCTAACCCTAACCCTAGCCCTAGCCCTACCAACTCTGTAACCCTATAACCCTATCCCTAACCATAAAAACACTATAGAATTATAACCCTAACACTATCCCTAACCCTAACCCTATAGCAGTAACCCTACATCTCTGTAACCCGATTATGGTAACCCTAACCCTAAAAACCGTATAGAATTATAACCCTAACCCTAACCCTAACCTAACTCTGTAACCCTATGACCCCAACCCTAACCCTAACCATATAAAATCTATAGAATTACAACCCTAAAACTAACCCTGACCCTAACCCTACAACTCTGTAACATTATATCGGTAACCCTAACTCTAACCCTAACCCTAACCCTAACCCTAGCCCTAGCCCTACCAACTCTGTAACCCTATAACCCTGTCTCTAACCATAAAAACCCCATTGAATCATAACCCTAACACTAACCCTAACCCTAACCATAACCCTAACCCTCCAACTCTTTAACACTATAACGGTAATCGTAACCCTAACCCTAACCCTAACCATAGCCCTAACCCTACCAACTCTATAACCCTATAACCCTATCCCAAACCATAAGAAACCTATAGAATTATAACTCTAACCCTAACCCTAACCCTAACCCTAACCCTACAACACTGTTCCACTATAACGGTAACCCTAACGCTAACCCTAACTCTAACCCTAACCCTAACCCTAGCCCTAAACAAACCAACTCTGTAACCCTATGACCCCTACCCTAACCCTAACCTTAAAGCAGTAATCCTACAACTCTGTAGCCCTATTATGGTAACCCTAACCTTAAATACCCTATAGAATTATGAACTTAACCCTAACCCTAACCCTAACCCAACCCAAACCATATCCCTAACCCTAACCCTATTGCAGTAACCCTACAACTCTGTAACCGTATTACGGTAAGCCTAACCCTAAAAACCCTATAGAATTATAACCCTAACCCTATCCTTAGCCCTAACCCTAACCATAACCCTAACCCTATAGTAGTGACCTGTCAACTCTGTAACCCAATAACCCTATCCCTAACCATAAAAAATCTAGAGAAATACAACCCTAACACTAACCCTAACCCTAACCCTACAACTCTGTAACATTATATCGGTAACCCTAACTCTAACCCTAACCCTAACCCTAACCCTAACCCTAACCCTAGCCCTAGCCCTACCAACTCTGTAACCCTATAACCCTGTCTCTAACCATAAAAACGCCATTGAATCATAACCCTAACACTAACCCTAAACCTAACCCTAACCCTAACCCTCCAACTCTTTAACACTATAACGGTAACCCTAACCCTAACCCTAACCCTAACCCTAGCCCTAGCCCTACCAACTCTGTAACCCTATAACCCTATCCCTAACCATAAAAACACTATAGAATTATAACCCTAACACTATCCCTAACCGTAACCCTATAGCAGTAGCCCTACATCTCTGTAACCCGATTATGGTAACCCTAACCCTAAAAACCGTATAGAATTATAACCCTAACCCTAACCCTAACCTAACTCTGTAACCCTATGACCCCAACCCTAACCCTAACCATATAAAATCTATAGAATTACAACCCTAAAACTAACCCTGACCCTAACCCTACCAACTCTGTAACCCTATAACCCTGTCTCTAACCATAAAAACCCCATTGAATCATAACCCTAACACTAACCCTAACCCTAACCATAACCCTAACCCTCCAACTCTTTAACACTATAACGGTAATCGTAACCCTAACCCTAACCCTAACCATAGCCCTAACCCTACCAACTCTATAACCCTATAACCCTATCCCAAACCATAAAAAACCTATAGAATTATAACTCTAACCCTAACCCTAACCCTAACCCTAACCCTACAACACTGTTCCACTATAACGGTAACCCTAACGCTAACCCTAACTCTAACCCTAACCCTAACCCTAGCCCTAAACCAACCAACTCTGTAACCCTATGACCCCTACCGTAACCCTAACCTTAAAGCAGTAATCCTACAACTCTGTAGCCCTATTATGGTAACCCTAACCTTAAATACCCTATAGAATTATGAACTTAACCCTAACCCTAACCCTAACCCAACCCAAACCATATCCCTAACCCTAACCCTATTGCAGTAACCCTACAACTCTGTAACCGTATTACGGTAAGCCTAACCCTAAAAACCCTATAGAATTATAACCCTAACCCTATCCTTAGCCCTAACCCTAACCATAACCCTAACCCTATAGTAGTGACCTGTCAACTCTGTAACCCAATAACCCTATCCCTAACCATAAAAAATCTAGAGAAATACAACCCTAACACTAACCCTAACCCTAACCCTACAACTCTGTAACATTATATCGGTAACCCTAACTCTAACCCTAACCCTAACCCTAACCCTAACCCTAACCCTAGCCCTAGCCCTACCAACTCTGTAACCCTATAACCCTGTCTCTAACCAAAAAAACGCCATTGAATCATAACCCTAACACTAACCCTAAACCTAACCCTAACCCTAACCCTCCAACTCTTTAACATTATAACGGTAACCCTAACCCTAACCCTAACCCTAACCATAGCCCTAACCCTACCAACTCTGTAACCCAATAACCCTATCCCTAACCAAAAAAAATCTAGAGAATTATAACCCTAACACTAACCCTAACCCTAACCATAGCCCTAGCCCTACCAACTCTGTAACCCTATAACCCTATCCCTAACCATAAAAACACTATAGAATTATAACCCTAACACTATCCCTAACCCTAACCTAACTCTGTAACCCTATGACCCCTACCCTAACCCTAACCCTATAGCAGTAACCCTACAACTCTGTAACCGTATTACGGTAAGCCTAACCCTAAAAACCCTATAGAATTATAACCCTTACCCTAACCTTAACCCTAACCCTAACCATAACCCTAACCCTATAGTAGTGACCTGTCAACTCTGTAACCCTATAACCCTATCCCTATCCATAAAAAATCTATAGAAATATAACCCTAACACAAACCCTAACCCTAACCATAACCCTACAACTCTGCAACTTTATAACGGTAACCCTAACCCTAACCCTATAGTAGTAACCTGACAACTCTGAAACCCAATAACCCTATCCCTAACCAAAAAAAATCTAGAGAATTATAACCCTAACACTAACCCTAACCCTAACCCTAGCCCTAGCCCTACCAACTCTGTAACCCTATAACCCTATCCCTAACCATAAAAACACTATAGAATTATAACCCTAACACTATCCCTAACCCTAACCCTATAGCAGTAACCCTACATCTCTGTAACCCGATTATGGTAACCCTAACCCTAAAAACCGTATAGAATTATAACCCTAACCCTAACCCTAACCCTAACCTAACTCTGTAACCCTATGACCCCAACCCTAACCCTAACCAAATCAAATCTATAGAATTACAACCCTAACACTAACCCTGACCCTAACCCTACAACTCTGTAACATTATATCGGTAACCCTAACTCTAACCCTAACCCTAACCCTAACCTTAACCCTAGCCCTAGCCCTACCAACTCTGTAACCCTATAACCCTGTCTCTAACCATAAAAACCCAATTGAATCATAACCCCAACACTAACCCTAACCCTAAACCTAACCCTAACCCTCCAACTCTTTAACACTATAACGGTAACCCTAACCCTAACCCTAACCCTAACCATAGCACCTAACCCTACCAACTCTGTAACCCTATGACCCCTACCCTAACCCTAACCTTAAAGCAGTAATCCTACAACTCTGTAGCCCTATTATGGTAACCCTAACCTTAAATACCCTATAGAATTATGAACTTAACCCTAACCCTAACCCTAACCCAACCCAAACCCTATCCCTAACCCTAACCCTATAGCAGTAACCCTACAACTCTGTATCCGTATTAAGGGAAGCTTAACCCTAAAAACCCTATAGAATTATAACCCTAACCCTAACCTTAACCCTAACCCTAACCATAACCCTAACCCTATAGTAGTAACCTGTCAACTCTGTAACCCAATAACCCTATCCCTAACCAAAAAAAAATCTATAGAAATATAACCCTAACACTAACCCTAACCCTAACCCTAGCCCTAGCCCTACCAACTCTGTAACCCTATAACCCTATCCCTAACCATAAAAACACTATAGAATTATAACCCTAACACTATCCCTAACCGTAACCCTATAGCAGTAACCCTACATCTCTGTAACCCGATTATGGTAACCCTAACCCTAAAAACCCTATAGAATTATAACCCTAACCCTAACCCTAACCCTAACCCTAACCTAACTCTGTAACCCTATGACCCCAACCCTAACCCTAACCATATAAAATCTATAGAATTACAACACTAACCCTAACCCTAACCATAACCCTACAACTCTACAACTTTATAACGGTAACCCTAACCCTAACCCTATAGTAGTAACCTGACAAATCTGAAACCCAATAACCCTATCCCTAACCAAAAAAAATCTAGAGAATTATAACCCTAACCCTAACCCTAACCCTAACCCTAGCCCTAGCCCTACCAACTCTGTAACCCTATAACCCTGTCTCTAACCATAAAAACCCCATTGAATCATAACCCTAACACTAACCCTAACCCTAACCATAACCCTAACCCTCCAACTCTTTAACACTATAACGGTAATCGTAACCCTAACCCTAACCCTAACCATAGCCCTAACCCTACCAACTCTATAACCCTATAACCCTATCCCAAACCATAAAAAACCTATAGAATTATAACTCTAACCCTAACCCTAACCCTAACCCTAACCCTACAACACTGTTCCACTATAACGGTAACCCTAACGCTAACCCTAACTCTAACCCTAACCCTAACCCTAGCCCTAAACCAACCAACTCTGTAACCCTATGACCCCTACCGTAACCCTAACCTTAAAGCAGTAATCCTACAACTCTGTAGCCCTATTATGGTAACCCTAACCTTAAATACCCTATAGAATTATGAACTTAACCCTAACCCTAACCCTAACCCAACCCAAACCATATCCCTAACCCTAACCCTATTGCAGTAACCCTACAACTCTGTAACCGTATTACGGTAAGCCTAACCCTAAAAACCCTATAGAATTATAACCCTAACCCTATCCTTAGCCCTAACCCTAACCATAACCCTAACCCTATAGTAGTGACCTGTCAACTCTGTAACCCAATAACCCTATCCCTAACCATAAAAAATCTAGAGAAATACAACCCTAACACTAACCCTAACCCTAACCCTACAACTCTGTAACATTATATCGGTAACCCTAACTCTAACCCGAACCCTAACCCTAACCCTAACCCTAACCCTAGCCCTAGCCCTACCAACTCTGTAACCCTATAACCCTGTCTCTAACCATAAAAACGCCATTGAATCATAACCCTAACACTAACCCTAAACCTAACCCTAACCCTAACCCTCCAACTCTTTAACACTATAACGGTAACCCTAACCCTAACCCTAACCCTAACCCTAGCCCTAGCCCTACCAACTCTGTAACCCTATAACCCTATCCCTAACCATAAAAACACTATAGAATTATAACCCTAACACTATCCCTAACCGTAACCCTATAGCAGTAACCCTACATCTCTGTAACCCGATTATGGTAACCCTAACCCTAAAAACCGTATAGAATTATAACCCTAACCCTAACCCTAACCCTAACCCTAACCTAACTCTGTAACCCTATGACCCCAACCCTAACCCTAACCATATAAAATCTATAGAATTACAACACTAACCCTAACCCTAACCATAACCCTACAACTCTACAACTTTATAACGGTAACCCTAACCCTAACCCTGACCCTAACCCTATAGTAGTAACCTGACAAATCTGAAACCCAATAACCCTATCCCTAACCAAAAAAAATCTAGAGAATTATAACCCTAACACTAACCCTAACCCTAACCCTAGCCCTAGCCCTACCAACTCTGTAACCCTATAACCCTATCCCTAACCATAAAAACACTATAGAATTATAACCCTAACACTATCCCTAACCCTAACCCTATAGCATTAACCCTACATCTCTGTAACCCGATTATGGTAACCCTAACCCTAAAAACCGTATAGAATTATAACCCTAACCCTAACCCTAACCCTAACCTAACTCTGTAACCCTATGACCCCAACCCTAACCCTAACCATATAAAATCTATAGAATTACAACCCTAACACTAACCCTGACCCTAACCCTACAACTCTGTAACATTATATCGGTAACCCTAACCCTAACCCTAACCCTAACCCTAACCCTAACCCTAACCCTAACCCTAGCCCTAGCCCTACCAACTCTGTAACCCTATAACCCTGTCTCTAACCATAAAAACCCCATTGAATCATAACCCTAACACTAACCCTAACCCTAACCCTAACCCTAACCCTAACCCTAACCATAGCCCTAACCCTACCAACTCTGTAACCCTATAACCCTATCCCAAACCATAAAAAACCTATAGAATTATAACTCTAACCCTAACCCTAACCCTACAACACTGTTCCACTATAACGGTAACCCTAACGCTAACCCTAACTCTAACCCTAACCCTAACCCTAGCCCTAAACCAACCAACTCTGTAACCCTATGACCCCTACCCTAGCCCTAACCTTAAAGCAGTAATCCTACAACTCTGTAGCCCTATTATGGTAACCCTAACCTTAAATACCCTATAGAATTATGAACTTAACCCTAACCCTAACCCTAACCCAACCCAAACCCTATCCCTAACCCTAACCCTATAGCAGTAACCCTACAACTCTGTAACCGTATTACGGTAAGCCTAACCCTAAAAACCCTATAGAATTATAACCCTAACCCTAACCTTAACCCTAACCCTAACCATAACCCTAACCCTATAGTAGTGACCTGTCAACTCTGTAACCCTATAACCCTATCCCTATCCATAGAAAATCTATAGAAATATAACCCTAACACTAACCCTAACCCTAACCATAACCCTACAACTCTGCAACTTTATAACGGTAACCCTAACCCTAACCCTGACCCTAACCCTATAGTAGTAACCTGACAACTCTGAAACCCAATAACCCTATCCCTAACCAAAAAAAATCTAGAGAATTATAACCCTAACACTAACCCTAACCCTAACCCTAGCCCTAGCCCTATCAACTCTGTAACCCTATAACCCTATCCCTAACCATAAAAACACTATAAAATTATAACCCTAACACTATCCCTAACCCTAACCCTATAGCAGTAACCCTACATCTCTGTAACCCGATTATGGTAACCCTAACCCTAAAAACCGTATAGAATTATAACCCTAACCCTAACCCTAACCCTAACCTAACTCTGTAACCCTATGACCCCAACCCTAACCCTAACCATATAAAATCTATAGAATTACAACCCTAACACTAACCCTGACCCTAACCCTACAACTCTGTAACATTATATCGGTAACCCTAACCCTAACCCTAACCCTAACCCTAACCCTAACCCTAACCCTAACCCTAGCCCTAGCCCTACCAACTCTGTAACCCTATAACCCTGTCTCTAACCATAAAAACCCCATTGAATCATAACCCTAACACTAACCCTAACCCTAACCCTAACCCTAACCCTAACCCTAACCATAGCCCTAACCCTACCAACTCTGTAACCCTATAACCCTATCCCAAACCATAAAAAACCTATAGAATTATAACTCTAACCCTAACCCTAACCCTACAACACTGTTCCACTATAACGGTAACCCTAACGCTAACCCTAACTCTAACCCTAACCCTAACCCTAGCCCTAAACCAACCAACTCTGTAACCCTATGACCCCTACCCTAGCCCTAACCTTAAAGCAGTAATCCTACAACTCTGTAGCCCTATTATGGTAACCCTAACCTTAAATACCCTATAGAATTATGAACTTAACCCTAACCCTAACCCTAACCCAACCCAAACCCTATCCCTAACCCTAACCCTATAGCAGTAACCCTACAACTCTGTAACCGTATTACGGTAAGCCTAACCCTAAAAACCCTATAGAATTATAACCCTAACCCTAACCTTAACCCTAACCCTAACCATAACCCTAACCCTATAGTAGTGACCTGTCAACTCTGTAACCCTATAACCCTATCCCTATCCATAGAAAATCTATAGAAATATAACCCTAACACTAACCCTAACCCTAACCATAACCCTACAACTCTGCAACTTTATAACGGTAACCCTAACCCTAACCCTGACCCTAACCCTATAGTAGTAACCTGACAACTCTGAAACCCAATAACCCTATCCCTAACCAAAAAAAATCTAGAGAATTATAACCCTAACACTAACCCTAACCCTAACCCTAGCCCTAGCCCTATCAACTCTGTAACCCTATAACCCTATCCCTAACCATAAAAACACTATAAAATTATAACCCTAACACTATCCCTAACCCTAACCCTATAGCAGTAACCCTACATCTCTGTAACCCGATTATGGTAACCCTAACCCTAAAAACCGTATAGAATTATAACCCTAACCCTAACCCTAACCCTAACCTAACGCTGTAACCCTATGACCCCAACCCTAAACCTAACCATATAAAATCTATAGAATTACAACCCTAACACTAACCCTGACCCTAACCCTACAACTCTGTAACATTATATCGGTAACCCTAACTCTAACCCTAACCCTAACCCTAACCCTAACCCTAACCCTAGCCCTAGCCCTACCAACTCTGTAACCCTATAACCTTGTCTCTAACCATAAAAACCCCATTGAATCATAACCCTAACACTAACCCTAACCCTAACCCTAACCCTAACCCTAACCATAGCCCTAACCCTACCAACTCTGTAACCCAATAACCCTATCCCTAACCAAAAAAAATCTAGAGAATTATAACCCTAACACTAACCCTAACCCTAACCATAGCCCTAGCCCTACCAACTCTGTAACCCTATAACCCTATCCCTAACCATAAAAACACTATAGAATTATAACCCTAACACTATCCCTAACCCTAACCTAACTCTGTAACCCTATGACCCCTACCCTAACCCTAACCCTATAGCAGTAACCCTACAACTCTGTAACCGTATTACGGTAAGCCTAACCCTAAAAACCCTATAGAATTATAACCCTTACCCTAACCTTAACCCTAACCCTAACCATAACCCTAACCCTATAGTAGTGACCTGTCAACTCTGTAACCCTATAACCCTATCCCTATCCATAAAAAATCTATAGAAATATAACCCTAACACAAACCCTAACCCTAACCATAACCCTACAACTCTGCAACTTTATAACGGTAACCCTAACCCTAACCCTATAGTAGTAACCTGACAACTCTGAAACCCAATAACCCTATCCCTAACCAAAAAAAATCTAGAGAATTATAACCCTAACACTAACCCTAACCCTAACCCTAGCCCTAGCCCTACCAACTCTGTAACCCTATAACCCTATCCCTAACCATAAAAACACTATAGAATTATAACCCTAACACTATCCCTAACCCTAACCCTATAGCAGTAACCCTACATCTCTGTAACCCGATTATGGTAACCCTAACCCTAAAAACCGTATAGAATTATAACCCTAACCCTAACCCTAACCCTAACCTAACTCTGTAACCCTATGACCCCAACCCTAACCCTAACCAAATCAAATCTATAGAATTACAACCCTAACACTAACCCTGACCCTAACCCTACAACTCTGTAACATTATATCGGTAACCCTAACTCTAACCCTAACCCTAACCCTAACCTTAACCCTAGCCCTAGCCCTACCAACTCTGTAACCCTATAACCCTGTCTCTAACCATAAAAACCCAATTGAATCATAACCCCAACACTAACCCTAACCCTAACCATAGCACCTAACCCTACCAACTCTGTAACCCTATGACCCCTACCCTAACCCTAACCTTAAAGCAGTAATCCTACAACTCTGTAGCCCTATTATGGTAACCCTAACCTTAAATACCCTATAGAATTATGAACTTAACCCTGACCCTAACCCTAACCCAACCCAAACCCTATCCCTAACCCTAACCCTATAGCAGTAACCCTACAACTCTGTATCCGTATTAAGGGAAGCTTAACCCTAAAAACCCTATAGAATTATAACCCTAACCCTAACCTTAACCCTAACCCTAACCATAACCCTAACCCTATAGTAGTAACCTGTCAACTCTGTAACCCAATAACCCTATCCCTAACCAAAAAAAAATCTATAGAAATATAACCCTAACACTAACCCTAACCCTAACCCTAGCCCTAGCCCTACCAACTCTGTAACCCTATAACCCTATCCCTAACCATAAAAACACTATAGAATTATAACCCTAACACTATCCCTAACCGTAACCCTATAGCAGTAACCCTACATCTCTGTAACCCGATTATGGTAACCCTAACCCTAAAAACCGTATAGAATTATAACCCTAACCCTAACCCTAACCCTAACCCTAACCTAACTCTGTAACCCTATGACCCCAACCCTAACCCTAACCATATAAAATCTATAGAATTACAACACTAACCCTAACCCTAACCATAACCCTACAACTCTACAACTTTATAACGGTAACCCTAACCCTAACCCTGACCCTAACCCTATAGTAGTAACCTGACAAATCTGAAACCCAATAACCCTATCCCTAACCAAAAAAAATCTAGAGAATTATAACCCTAACACTAACCCTAACCCTAACCCTAGCCCTAGCCCTACCAACTCTGTAACCCTATAACCCTATCCCTAACCATAAAAACACTATAGAATTATAACCCTAACACTATCCCTAACTTTAACCCTATAGCAGTAACCCTACATCTCTGTAACCCGATTATGGTAACCCCAACCCTAAAAACCGTATAGAATTATAACCCTAACCCTAACCCTAACCCTATCCTAACTCTGTAACCCTATGACCCCAACCCTAACCCTAACCATATAAAATCTATAGAATTACAACCCTAACACTAACCCTGACCCTAACCCTACAACTCTGTAACATTATATCGGTAACCCTAACTCTAACCCTAGCCCTAGCCCTACCAACTCTGTAACCCTATAACCCTGTCTCTAACCATAAAAACCCCATTGAAACATAACCCTAACACTAACCCTAACCCTAAACCTAACCCTAACCCTCCAACTCTTTAACACTATAACGGTAACCCTAACCCTAACCCTAACCCTAACCATAGCCCTAACCCTACCAACTCTGTAACCCTATAACCCTATCCCAAACCATAAAAAACCTATAGAATTATAACTCTAACCCTAACCCTAACCCTAACCCTAACCCTAACCCTACAACACTGTTCCACTATAACGGTAACCCTAACGCTAACCCTAACTCTAACCCTAACCCTAACCCTAGCCCTAAACCAACCAACTCTGTAACCCTATGACCCCTACCCTAACCCTAACCTTAAAGCAGTAATCCTACAACTCTGTAGCCCTATTATGGTAACCCTAACCTTAAATACCCTATAGAATTATGAACTTAACCCTAACCCTAACCCTAACCCAACCCAAAACCTATCCCTAACCCTAACCCTATAGCAGTAACCCTACAACTCTGTAACCGTATTACGGTAACCCTAACCCTAAAAACCCTATAGAATTATAACCCTAACCCTAACCTTAACCCTAACCCTAACCATAACCCTAACCCTATAGTAGTGACCTGTCAACTCTGTAACCCTATAACCCTATCCCTATCCATAAAAAATCTATAGAAATATAACCCTAACACAAACCCTAACCCTAACCATAACCCTACAACTCTGCAACTTTATAACGGTAACCCTAACCCTAACCCTATAGTAGTAACCTGACAACTCTGAAACCCAATAACCCTATCCCTAACCAAAAAAAACACTATAGAATTATAACCCTAACACTATCCCTAACCCTAACCCTATAGCAGTAACCCTACATCTCTGTAACCCGATTATGGTAACCCTAACCCTAAAAACCGTATAGAATTATAACCCTAACCCTAACCCTAACCCTAACCTAACTCTGTAACCCTATGACCACAACCCTAACTCCTAACCATATAAAATCTATAGAATTACAACCCTAACACTAACCCTGACCCTAACCCTACAACTCTGTAACATTATATCGGTAACCCTAACTCTAACCCTAGCCCTAGCCCTACCAACTCTGTAACCCTATAACCCTGTCTCTAACCATAAAAACCCCATTGAATCATAACCCTAACACTAACCCTAACCCTAACCCTAACCCTAACCCTAGCCCTAACCATAGCCCTAACCCTACCAACTCTGTAACCCTATAACCCTATCCCAAACCATAAAAAACCTATAGAATTATAACTCTAACCCTAACCCTAACCCTAACCCTAACCCTACAACACTGTTCCACTATAACGGTAACCCTAACCCTAACCCTAACCCTAACCATAGCCCTAACCCTACCAACTCTGTAACCCTATAACCCTGTCTCTAACCATAAAAACCCCATTGAATCATAACCCTAAACCTAACCCTAACCCTAACCCTAACCCTACCCTACAACACTGTTCCACTATAACGGTAACCCTAACGCTAACCCTTACTCTAACCCTAACCCTAACCCTATCAACTCTGTACCCCTATAACCCTATCCCTATCCATAAAAAATCTATAGAAATATAACCCTAACACTAACCCTAACCCTAACCATAACCCTACAACTCTGCAACTTTATAACGGTAACCCTAACCCTAACCCTGACCCTAACCCTATAGTAGTAACCTGACAACTCTGAAACCCAATAACCCTATCCCTAACCAAAAAAAATCTAGAGAATTATAACCCTAACCCTAACCCTAGCCCTAGCCCTACCAACTCTGTAACCCTATAACCCTATCCCTAACCATAAAAACACTATAGAATTATAACCCTAACACTATCCCTAAACCTAACCCTATAGCAGTAACCCTACATCTCTGTAACCCGATTATGGTAACCCTAACCCTAAAAACCGTATATGATTATAACCCTAACCCTAACCCTAACCCTAACCTAACTTTGTAACCCTATGACCCCAACCCTAACCCTAACCATATAAAATCTATAGAATTACAATCCTAACACTAACCCTGACCCTAACCCTACAACTCTGTAACATTATATCGGTAACCCTAACTCTAACCCTAACCCTAACCCTAACCCTAGCCCTAGCCCTACCAACTCTGTAACCCTATAACCCTGTCTCTAACCATAAAAACCCCATTGAATCATAACCCTAACACTAACCCTAACCCTAACCCTAACCCTAACCCTAACCCTAACCCTCCAACTCTTTAACACTATAACGGTAACCCTAACCCTAACCCTAACCCTAACCATAGCCCTAACCCTACCAACTCTGTAACCCTATAACCCTATCCCAAACCATAAAAAACCTATACAATTATAACTCTAACCCTAACCCTAACCCTAACCCTAACCCTACAACACTGTTCCACTATAACGGTAACCCTAACCCTAACCCTAACTTTAACCCTAACCCTAACCCTAGCCCTAAACCAACCAACTCTGTAACCCTATGACCCCTACCCTAACCCTAACCTTAAAGCAGTAATCCTACAACTCTGTAGCCCTATTATGGTAACCCTAACCTTAAATACCCTATGGAATTATGAACTTAACCCTAACCCTAACCCTAACCCAACCCAAACCCTATCCCTAATCCTAACCCTATAGCAGTAACCCTACAACTCTGTAACCGTATTACGGTAAGCCTAACCCTAAAAACCCTATAGAATTATAACCCTAACCCTAACCTTAACCCTAACCCTAACCATAACCCTAACCCTATAGTAGTGACCTGTCAACTCTGTAACCCTATAACCCTATCCCTATCCATAAAAAATCTATAGAAATATAACCCTGACACTAACCCTAACCCTAACCATAACCCTACAGCTCTGCAACTTTATAACGGTAACCCTAACCCTAACCCTGACCCTAACCCTAAAGTTGTAACCTGAGATTTCTGAAACCCAATAACCCTATCCCTAACCAAAAAAAATCTAGAGAATTATAACCCTAACACTAACCCTAACCCTAACCCTAGCCCTAGCCCTACCAACTCTGTAACCCTATAACCCTATCCCTAACCATAAAAACTCTATAGAATTATAACCCTAACACTATCCCTAACCCTAACCCTATAGCAGTAACCCTACATCTCTGTAACCCGATTATGGTATCCCTAACCCTAAAAACCGTATAGAATTATAACCCTAACCCTAACCCTAACCCTAACCTAACTCTGTAACCCTATGACCCCAACCCTAACCCTAACCCTAAAAACCGTATAGAATTATAACCCTAACCCTAACCCTAACCCTAACCTAACTCTGTAACCCTATGACCCCAACCCTAACCCTAACCATATAAAATCTATAGAATTACAACCCTAACACTAACCCTGACCCTAACCCTACAACTCTGTAACATTATATCGGTAACCCTAACTCTAACCCTAACCCTAACCCTAACCCTAGCCCAAGCCCTACCAACTCTGTAACCCTAGAACCCTGTCTCTAACCATAAAAACCCCATTGAATCATAACCCTAACACTAACCCTAACCCTAACCCTAACCCTAACCCTCCAACTCTTTAACACTATAACGGTAACCCTAACGCTAACCCTAATTTTAACCCTAACCCTAACCCTAGCCCTAAACCAACCAACTCTGTAACCCTATGACCCCTACCCTAACCCTAACCTTAAAGCAGTAATCCTACAACTCTGTAGCCCTATTATGGTAACCCTAACCTTAAATACCCTATAGAATTATGAACTTAACCCTAACCCTAACCCTAACCCAACCCAAACCCTATCCCTAACCCTAACCCTATAGCAGTAACCCTACAACTCTGTAACCGTATTACGGTAAGCCTAACCCTAAAAACCCTATAGAATTATAACCCTAACCCTAACCTTAACCCTAACCCTAACCATAACCCTAACCCTATAGTAGTAACCTGACAACTCTGAAACCCAATAACCCTATCCCTAACCAAAAAAAATCTAGAGAATTATAACCCTAACACTAACCCTAACCCTAACCCTAGCCCTAGCCCTACCAACTCTGTAACCCTATAACCCTATCCCTAACCATAAAAACACTATAGAATTATAACCCTAACACTATCCCTAACCCTAACCCTATAGCAGTAACCCTACATCTCTGTAACCCGATTATGGTAACCCTAACCCTAAAAACCGTATAGAATTATAACCCTAACCCTAACCCTAACCTAACTCTGTAACCCTATGACCCCAACCCTAACCCTAACCATATAAAATCTATAGAATTACAACCCTAAAACTAACCCTGACCCTAACCCTACAACTCTGTAACATTATATCGGTAACCCTAACTCTAACCCTAACCCTAACCCTAACCCTAGCCCTAGCCCTACCAACTCTGTAACCCTATAACCCTGTCTCTAACCATAAAAACCCCATTGAATCATAACCCTAACACTAACCCTAACCCTAACCATAACCCTAACCCTCCAACTCTTTAACACTATAACGGTAATCGTAACCCTAACCCTAACCCTAACCATAGCCCTAACCCTACCAACTCTATAACCCTATAACCCTATCCCAAACCATAAAAAACCTATAGAATTATAACTCTAACCCTAACCCTAACCCTAACCCTAACCCTACAACTCTGTTCCACTATAACGGTAACCCTAACGCTAACCCTAACTCTAACCCTAACCCTAACCCTAGCCCTAAACCAACCAACTCTGTAACCCTATGACCCCTACCGTAACCCTAACCTTAAAGCAGTAATCCTACAACTCTGTAGCCCTATTATGGTAACCCTAACCTTAAATACCCTATAGAATTATGAACTTAACCCTAACCCTAACCCTAACCCAACCCAAACCATATCCCTAACCCTAACCCTATTGCAGTAACCCTACAACTCTGTAACCGTATTACGGTAAGCCTAACCCTAAAAACCCTATAGAATTATAACCCTAACCCTATCCTTAGCCCTAACCCTAACCATAACCCTAACCCTATAGTAGTGACCTGTCAACTCTGTAACCCAATAACCCTATCCCTAACCATAAAAAATCTAGAGAAATACAACCCTAACACTAACCCTAACCCTAACTCTACAACTCTGTAACATTATATCGGTAACCCTAACTCTAACCCTAACCCTAACCCTAACCCTAACCCTAACCCTAGCCCTAGCCCTACCAACTCTGTAACCCTATAACCCTGTCTCTAACCATAAAAACGCCATTGAATCATAATCCTAACACTAACCCTAAACCTAACCCTAACCCTAACCCTCCAACTCTTTAACACTATAACGGTAACCCTAACCCTAACCCTAACCCTAACCCTAGCCCTAGCCCTACCAACTCTGTAACCCTATAACCCTATCCCTAACCATAAAAACACTATAGAATTATAACCCTAACACTATCCCTAACCGTAACCCTATAGCAGTAACCCTACATCTCTGTAACCCGATTATGGTAACCCTAACCCTAAAAACCGTATAGAATTATAACCCTAACCCTAACCCTAACCCTAACCCTAACCTAACTCTGTAACCCTATGACCCCAACCCTAACCCTAACCATATAAAATCTATAGAATTACAACACTAACCCTAACCCTAACCATAACCCTACAACTCTACAACTTTATAACGGTAACCCTAACCCTAACCCTGACCCTAACCCTATAGTAGTAACCTGACAAATCTGAAACCCAATAACCCTATCCCTAACCAAAAAAAATCTAGAGAATTATAACCCTAACACTAACCCTAACCCTAACCCTAGCCCTAGCCCTACCAACTCTGTAACCCTATAACCCTATCCCTAACCATAAAAACACTATAGAATTATAACCCTAACACTATCCCTAACTTTAACCCTATAGCAGTAACCCTACATCTCTGTAACCCGATTATGGTAACCCCAACCCTAAAAACCGTATAGAATTATAACCCTAACCCTAACCCTAACCCTATCCTAACTCTGTAACCCTATGACCCCAACCCTAACCCTAACCTTAAAGCAGTAATCCTACAACTCTGTAGCCCTATTATGGTAACCCTAACCTTAAATACCCTATAGAATTATGAACTTAACCCTAACCCTAACCCTAACCCAACCCAAAACCTATCCCTAACCCTAACCCTATAGCAGTAACCCTACAACTCTGTAACCGTATTACGGTAACCCTAACCCTAAAAACCCTATAGAATTATAACCCTAACCCTAACCTTAACCCTAACCCTAACCATAACCCTAACCCTATAGTAGTGACCTGTCAACTCTGTAACCCTATAACCCTATCCCTATCCATAAAAAATCTATAGAAATATAACCCTAACACAAACCCTAACCCTAACCATAACCCTACAACTCTGCAACTTTATAACGGTAACCCTAACCCTAACCCTATAGTAGTAACCTGACAACTCTGAAACCCAATAACCCTATCCCTAACCAAAAAAAACACTATAGAATTATAACCCTAACACTATCCCTAACCCTAACCCTATAGCAGTAACCCTACATCTCTGTAACCCGATTATGGTAACCCTAACCCTAAAAACCGTATAGAATTATAACCCTAACCCTAACCCTAACCCTAACCTAACTCTGTAACCCTATGACCACAACCCTAACTCCTAACCATATAAAATCTATAGAATTACAACCCTAACACTAACCCTGACCCTAACCCTACAACTCTGTAACATTATATCGGTAACCCTAACTCTAACCCTAGCCCTAGCCCTACCAACTCTGTAACCCTATAACCCTGTCTCTAACCATAAAAACCCCATTGAATCATAACCCTAACCCTAACCCTAACCCTAACCCTACAACACTGTTCCACTATAATGGTAACCCTAATGCTAACCCTAACTCTAACCCTAACCCTAACCCTAGCCCTAACCATAGCCCTAACCCTACCAACTCTGTAACCCTATAACCCTATCCCAAACCATAAAAAACCTATAGAATTATAACTCTAACCCTAACCCTAACCCTAACCCTAACCCTACAACACTGTTCCACTATAACGGTAACCCTAACGCTAACCCTAACTCTAACCCTAACCCTAACCCTAGCCCTAAACCAACCAACTCTGTAACCTTATGACCCCTACCCTAACCCTAACCCTAAAGCAGTAATCCTACAACTCTGTAGCCCTATTATGGTAACCCTAACCTTAAATACCCAATAGAATTATGAACTTAACCCTAACCCTAACCCTAACCCAACCCAAACCCTATCCCTAACCCTAACCCTATAGCAGTAACCCTACAACTCTGTAACCGTATTACGGTAAGCCTAACCCTAAAAACCCTATAGAATTATAACCCTAACCCTAACCTTAACCCTAACCCTAACCATAACCCTAACCCTATAGTAGTGACCTGTCAACTCTGTAACCCTATAACCCTATCCCTATCCATAGAAAATCTATAGAAATATAACCCTAACACTAACCCTAACCCTAACCATAACCCTACAACTCTGCAACTTTATAACGGTAACCCTAACCCTAACCCTGACCCTAACCCTATAGTAGTAACCTGACAACTCTGAAACCCAATAACCCTATCCCTAACCAAAAAAAATCTAGAGAATTATAACCCTAACCCTAACCCTAGCCCTAGCCCTACCAACTCTGTAACCCTATAACCCTATCCCTAACCATAAAAACACTATAGAATTATAACCCTAACACTATCCCTAACCCTAACCCTATAGCAGTAACCCTACATCTCTGTAACCCGATTATGGTAACCCTAACCCTAAAAACCGTATAGAATTATAACCCTAACCCTAACCCTAACCCTAACCCTAACCTAACTCTGTAACCCTATGACCCCAACCCTAACCCTAACCATATAAAATCTATAGAATTACAACACTAACCCTAACCCTAACCATAACCCTACAACTCTACAACTTTATAACGGTAACCCTAACCCTAACCCTGACCCTAACCCTATAGTAGTAACCTGACAAATCTGAAACCCAATAACCCTATCCCTAACCAAAAAAAATCTAGAGAATTATAACCCTAACACTAACCCTAACCCTAACCCTAGCCCTAGCCCTACCAACTCTGTAACCCTATAACCCTATCCCTAACCATAAAAACACTATAGAATTATAACCCTAACACTATCCCTAACCCTAACCCTATAGCAGTAACCCTACATCTCTGTAACCCGATTATGGTAACCCTAACCCTAAAAACCGTATAGAATTATAACCCTAACCCTAACCCTAACCCTAACCTAACTCTGTAACCCTATGACCCCAACCCTAACCCTAACCATATAAAATCTATAGAATTACAACCCTAACACTAACCCTGACCCTAACCCTACAACTCTGTAACATTATATCGGTAACCCTAACCCTAACCCTAACCCTAACCCTAACCCTAACCCTAACCCTAACCCTAGCCCTAGCCCTACCAACTCTGTAACCCTATAACCCTGTCTCTAACCATAAAAACCCCATTGAATCATAACCCTAACACTAACCCTAACCCTAACCCTAACCCTAACCCTAACCCTAACCATAGCCCTAACCCTACCAACTCTGTAACCCTATAACCCTATCCCAAACCATAAAAAACCTATAGAATTATAACTCTAACCCTAACCCTAACCCTACAACACTGTTCCACTATAACGGTAACCCTAACGCTAACCCTAACTCTAACCCTAACCCTAACCCTAGCCCTAAACCAACCAACTCTGTAACCCTATGACCCCTACCCTAGCCCTAACCTTAAAGCAGTAATCCTACAACTCTGTAGCCCTATTATGGTAACCCTAACCTTAAATACCCTATAGAATTATGAACTTAACCCTAACCCTAACCCTAACCCAACCCAAACCCTATCCCTAACCCTAACCCTATAGCAGTAACCCTACAACTCTGTAACCGTATTACGGTAAGCCTAACCCTAAAAACCCTATAGAATTATAACCCTAACCCTAACCTTAACCCTAACCCTAACCATAACCCTAACCCTATAGTAGTGACCTGTCAACTCTGTAACCCTATAACCCTATCCCTATCCATAGAAAATCTATAGAAATATAACCCTAACACTAACCCTAACCCTAACCATAACCCTACAACTCTGCAACTTTATAACGGTAACCCTAACCCTAACCCTGACCCTAACCCTATAGTAGTAACCTGACAACTCTGAAACCCAATAACCCTATCCCTAACCAAAAAAAATCTAGAGAATTATAACCCTAACACTAACCCTAACCCTAACCCTAGCCCTAGCCCTATCAACTCTGTAACCCTATAACCCTATCCCTAACCATAAAAACACTATAAAATTATAACCCTAACACTATCCCTAACCCTAACCCTATAGCAGTAACCCTACATCTCTGTAACCCGATTATGGTAACCCTAACCCTAAAAACCGTATAGAATTATAACCCTAACCCTAACCCTAACCCTAACCTAACGCTGTAACCCTATGACCCCAACCCTAAACCTAACCATATAAAATCTATAGAATTACAACCCTAACACTAACCCTGACCCTAACCCTACAACTCTGTAACATTATATCGGTAACCCTAACTCTAACCCTAACCCTAACCCTAACCCTAACCCTAACCCTAGCCCTAGCCCTACCAACTCTGTAACCCTATAACCTTGTCTCTAACCATAAAAACCCCATTGAATCATAACCCTAACACTAACCCTAACCCTAACCCTAACCCTAACCCTAACCATAGCCCTAACCCTACCAACTCTGTAACCCAATAACCCTATCCCTAACCAAAAAAAATCTAGAGAATTATAACCCTAACACTAACCCTAACCCTAACCATAGCCCTAGCCCTACCAACTCTGTAACCCTATAACCCTATCCCTAACCATAAAAACACTATAGAATTATAACCCTAACACTATCCCTAACCCTAACCTAACTCTGTAACCCTATGACCCCTACCCTAACCCTAACCCTATAGCAGTAACCCTACAACTCTGTAACCGTATTACGGTAAGCCTAACCCTAAAAACCCTATAGAATTATAACCCTTACCCTAACCTTAACCCTAACCCTAACCATAACCCTAACCCTATAGTAGTGACCTGTCAACTCTGTAACCCTATAACCCTATCCCTATCCATAAAAAATCTATAGAAATATAACCCTAACACAAACCCTAACCCTAACCATAACCCTACAACTCTGCAACTTTATAACGGTAACCCTAACCCTAACCCTATAGTAGTAACCTGACAACTCTGAAACCCAATAACCCTATCCCTAACCAAAAAAAATCTAGAGAATTATAACCCTAACACTAACCCTAACCCTAACCCTAGCCCTAGCCCTACCAACTCTGTAACCCTATAACCCTATCCCTAACCGTAAAAACACTATAGAATTATAACCCTAACACTATCCCTAACCCTAACCCTATAGCAGTAACCCTACATCTCTGTAACCCGATTATGGTAACCCTAACCCTAAAAACCGTATAGAATTATAACCCTAACCCTAACCCTAACCCTAACCTAACTCTGTAACCCTATGACCCCAACCCTAACCCTAACCAAATCAAATCTATAGAATTACAACCCTAACACTAACCCTGACCCTAACCCTACAACTCTGTAACATTATATCGGTAACCCTAACTCTAACCCTAACCCTAACCCTAACCTTAACCCTAGCCCTAGCCCTACCAACTCTGTAACCCTATAACCCTGTCTCTAACCATAAAAACCCAATTGAATCATAACCCCAACACTAACCCTAACCCTAACCATAGCACCTAACCCTACCAACTCTGTAACCCTATGACCCCTACCCTAACCCTAACCTTAAAGCAGTAATCCTACAACTCTGTAGCCCTATTATGGTAACCCTAACCTTAAATACCCTATAGAATTATGAACTTAACCCTGACCCTAACCCTAACCCAACCCAAACCCTATCCCTAACCCTAACCCTATAGCAGTAACCCTACAACTCTGTATCCGTATTAAGGGAAGCTTAACCCTAAAAACCCTATAGAATTATAACCCTAACCCTAACCTTAACCCTAACCCTAACCATAACCCTAACCCTATAGTAGTAACCTGTCAACTCTGTAACCCAATAACCCTATCCCTAACCAAAAAAAAATCTATAGAAATATAACCCTAACACTAACCCTAACCCTAACCCTAGCCCTAGCCCTACCAACTCTGTAACCCTATAACCCTATCCCTAACCATAAAAACACTATAGAATTATAACCCTAACACTATCCCTAACCGTAACCCTATAGCAGTAACCCTACATCTCTGTAACCCGATTATGGTAACCCTAACCCTAAAAACCGTATAGAATTATAACCCTAACCCTAACCCTAACCCTAACCCTAACCTAACTCTGTAACCCTATGACCCCAACCCTAACCCTAACCATATAAAATCTATAGAATTACAACACTAACCCTAACCCTAACCATAACCCTACAACTCTACAACTTTATAACGGTAACCCTAACCCTAACCCTGACCCTAACCCTATAGTAGTAACCTGACAAATCTGAAACCCAATAACCCTATCCCTAACCAAAAAAAATCTAGAGAATTATAACCCTAACACTAACCCTAACCCTAACCCTAGCCCTAGCCCTACCAACTCTGTAACCCTATAACCCTATCCCTAACCATAAAAACACTATAGAATTATAACCCTAACACTATCCCTAACTTTAACCCTATAGCAGTAACCCTACATCTCTGTAACCCGATTATGGTAACCCCAACCCTAAAAACCGTATAGAATTATAACCCTAACCCTAACCCTAACCCTATCCTAACTCTGTAACCCTATGACCCCAACCCTAACCCTAACCATATAAAATCTATAGAATTACAACCCTAACACTAACCCTGACCCTAACCCTACAACTCTGTAACATTATATCGGTAACCCTAACTCTAACCCTAGCCCTAGCCCTACCAACTCTGTAACCCTATAACCCTGTCTCTAACCATAAAAACCCCATTGAAACATAACCCTAACACTAACCCTAACCCTAAACCTAACCCTAACCCTCCAACTCTTTAACACTATAACGGTAACCCTAACCCTAACCCTAACCCTAACCATAGCCCTAACCCTACCAACTCTGTAACCCTATAACCCTATCCCAAACCATAAAAAACCTATAGAATTATAACTCTAACCCTAACCCTAACCCTAACCCTAACCCTAACCCTACAACACTGTTCCACTATAACGGTAACCCTAACGCTAACCCTAACTCTAACCCTAACCCTAACCCTAGCCCTAAACCAACCAACTCTGTAACCCTATGACCCCTACCCTAACCCTAACCTTAAAGCAGTAATCCTACAACTCTGTAGCCCTATTATGGTAACCCTAACCTTAAATACCCTATAGAATTATGAACTTAACCCTAACCCTAACCCTAACCCAACCCAAAACCTATCCCTAACCCTAACCCTATAGCAGTAACCCTACAACTCTGTAACCGTATTACGGTAACCCTAACCCTAAAAACCCTATAGAATTATAACCCTAACCCTAACCTTAACCCTAACCCTAACCATAACCCTAACCCTATAGTAGTGACCTGTCAACTCTGTAACCCTATAACCCTATCCCTATCCATAAAAAATCTATAGAAATATAACCCTAACACAAACCCTAACCCTAACCATAACCCTACAACTCTGCAACTTTATAACGGTAACCCTAACCCTAACCCTATAGTAGTAACCTGACAACTCTGAAACCCAATAACCCTATCCCTAACCAAAAAAAACACTATAGAATTATAACCCTAACACTATCCCTAACCCTAACCCTATAGCAGTAACCCTACATCTCTGTAACCCGATTATGGTAACCCTAACCCTAAAAACCGTATAGAATTATAACCCTAACCCTAAGCCTAACCCTAACCTAACTCTGTAACCCTATGACCACAACCCTAACTCCTAACCATATAAAATCTATAGAATTACAACCCTAACACTAACCCTGACCCTAACCCTACAACTCTGTAACATTATATCGGTAACCCTAACTCTAACCCTAGCCCTAGCCCTACCAACTCTGTAACCCTATAACCCTGTCTCTAACCATAAAAACCCCATTGAATCATAACCCTAACACTAACCCTAACCCTAACCCTAACCCTAACCCTAGCCCTAACCATAGCCCTAACCCTACCAACTCTGTAACCCTATAACCCTATCCCAAACCATAAAAAACCTATAGAATTATAACTCTAACCCTAACCCTAACCCTAACCCTAACCCTACAACACTGTTCCACTATAACGGTAACCCTAACCCTAACCCTAACCCTAACCATAGCCCTAACCCTACCAACTCTGTAACCCTATAACCCTGTCTCTAACCATAAAAACCCCATTGAATCATAACCCTAAACCTAACCCTAACCCTAACCCTAACCCTACCCTACAACACTGTTCCACTATAACGGTAACCCTAACGCTAACCCTTACTCTAACCCTAACCCTAACCCTATCAACTCTGTACCCCTATAACCCTATCCCTATCCATAAAAAATCTATAGAAATATAACCCTAACACTAACCCTAACCCTAACCATAACCCTACAACTCTGCAACTTTATAACGGTAACCCTAACCCTAACCCTGACCCTAACCCTATAGTAGTAACCTGACAACTCTGAAACCCAATAACCCTATCCCTAACCAAAAAAAATCTAGAGAATTATAACCCTAACCCTAACCCTAGCCCTAGCCCTACCAACTCTGTAACCCTATAACCCTATCCCTAACCATAAAAACACTATAGAATTATAACCCTAACACTATCCCTAAACCTAACCCTATAGCAGTAACCCTACATCTCTGTAACCCGATTATGGTAACCCTAACCCTAAAAACCGTATATGATTATAACCCTAACCCTAACCCTAACCCTAACCTAACTTTGTAACCCTATGACCCCAACCCTAACCCTAACCATATAAAATCTATAGAATTACAATCCTAACACTAACCCTGACCCTAACCCTACAACTCTGTAACATTATATCGGTAACCCTAACTCTAACCCTAACCCTAACCCTAACCCTAGCCCTAGCCCTACCAACTCTGTAACCCTATAACCCTGTCTCTAACCATAAAAACCCCATTGAATCATAACCCTAACACTAACCCTAACCCTAACCCTAACCCTAACCCTAACCCTAACCCTCCAACTCTTTAACACTATAACGGTAACCCTAACCCTAACCCTAACCCTAACCATAGCCCTAACCCTACCAACTCTGTAACCCTATAACCCTATCCCAAACCATAAAAAACCTATACAATTATAACTCTAACCCTAACCCTAACCCTAACCCTAACCCTACAACACTGTTCCACTATGACGGTAACCCTAACCCTAACCCTAACTTTAACCCTAACCCTAACCCTAGCCCTAAACCAACCAACTCTGTAACCCTATGACCCCTACCCTAACCCTAACCTTAAAGCAGTAATCCTACAACTCTGTAGCCCTATTATGGTAACCCTAACCTTAAATACCCTATGGAATTATGAACTTAACCCTAACCCTAACCCTAACCCAACCCAAACCCTATCCCTAATCCTAACCCTATAGAAGTAACCCTACAACTCTGTAACCGTATTACGGTAAGCCTAACCCTAAAAACCCTATAGAATTATAACCCTAACCCTAACCTTAACCCTAACCCTAACCATAACCCTAACCCTATAGTAGTGACCTGTCAACTCTGTAACCCTATAACCCTATCCCTATCCATAAAAAATCTATAGAAATATAACCCTGACACTAACCCTAACCCTAACCATAACCCTACAGCTCTGCAACTTTATAACGGTAACCCTAACCCTAACCCTGACCCTAACCCTAAAGTTGTAACCTGAGATTTCTGAAACCCAATAACCCTATCCCTAACCAAAAAAAATCTAGAGAATTATAACCCTAACACTAACCCTAACCCTAACCCTAGCCCTAGCCCTACCAACTCTGTAACCCTATAACCCTATCCCTAACCATAAAAACTCTATAGAATTATAACCCTAACACTATCCCTAACCCTAACCCTATAGCAGTAACCCTACATCTCTGTAACCCGATTATGGTATCCCTAACCCTAAAAACCGTATAGAATTATAACCCTAACCCTAACCCTAACCCTAACCTAACTCTGTAACCCTATGACCCCAACCCTAACCCTAACCCTAAAAACCGTATAGAATTATAACCCTAACCCTAACCCTAACCCTAACCTAACTCTGTAACCCTATGACCCCAACCCTAACCCTAACCATATAAAATCTATAGAATTACAACCCTAACACTAACCCTGACCCTAACCCTACAACTCTGTAACATTATATCGGTAACCCTAACTCTAACCCTAACCCTAACCCTAACCCTAGCCCAAGCCCTACCAACTCTGTAACCCTAGAACCCTGTCTCTAACCATAAAAACCCCATTGAATCATAACCCTAACACTAACCCTAACCCTAACCCTAACCCTAACCCTCCAACTCTTTAACACTATAACGGTAACCCTAACGCTAACCCTAATTTTAACCCTAACCCTAACCCTAGCCCTAAACCAACCAACTCTGTAACCCTATGACCCCTACCCTAACCCTAACCTTAAAGCAGTAATCCTACAACTCTGTAGCCCTATTATGGTAACCCTAACCTTAAATACCCTATAGAATTATGAACTTAACCCTAACCCTAACCCTAACCCAACCCAAACCCTATCCCTAACCCTAACCCTATAGCAGTAACCCTACAACTCTGTAACCGTATTACGGTAAGCCTAACCCTAAAAACCCTATAGAATTATAACCCTAACCCTAACCTTAACCCTAACCCTAACCATAACCCTAACCCTATAGTAGTAACCTGACAACTCTGAAACCCAATAACCCTATCCCTAACCAAAAAAAATCTAGAGAATTATAACCCTAACACTAACCCTAACCCTAACCCTAGCCCTAGCCCTACCAACTCTGTAACCCTATAACCCTATCCCTAACCATAAAAACACTATAGAATTATAACCCTAACACTATCCCTAACCCTAACCCTATAGCAGTAACCCTACATCTCTGTAACCCGATTATGGTAACCCTAACCCTAAAAACCGTATAGAATTATAACCCTAACCCTAACCCTAACCTAACTCTGTAACCCTATGACCCCAACCCTAACCCTAACCATATAAAATCTATAGAATTACAACCCTAAAACTAACCCTGACCCTAACCCTACAACTCTGTAACATTATATCGGTAACCCTAACTCTAACCCTAACCCTAACCCTAACCCTAGCCCTAGCCCTACCAACTCTGTAACCCTATAACCCTGTCTCTAACCATAAAAACCCCATTGAATCATAACCCTAACACTAACCCTAACCCTAACCATAACCCTAACCCTCCAACTCTTTAACACTATAACGGTAATCGTAACCCTAACCCTAACCCTAACCATAGCCCTAACCCTACCAACTCTATAACCCTATAACCCTATCCCAAACCATAAAAAACCTATAGAATTATAACTCTAACCCTAACCCTAACCCTAACCCTAACCCTACAACTCTGTTCCACTATAACGGTAACCCTAACGCTAACCCTAACTCTAACCCTAACCCTAACCCTAGCCCTAAACCAACCAACTCTGTAACCCTATGACCCCTACCGTAACCCTAACCTTAAAGCAGTAATCCTACAACTCTGTAGCCCTATTATGGTAACCCTAACCTTAAATACCCTATAGAATTATGAACTTAACCCTAACCCTAACCCTAACCCAACCCAAACCATATCCCTAACCCTAACCCTATTGCAGTAACCCTACAACTCTGTAACCGTATTACGGTAAGCCTAACCCTAAAAACCCTATAGAATTATAACCCTAACCCTATCCTTAGCCCTAACCCTAACCATAACCCTAACCCTATAGTAGTGACCTGTCAACTCTGTAACCCAATAACCCTATCCCTAACCATAAAAAATCTAGAGAAATACAACCCTAACACTAACCCTAACCCTAACTCTACAACTCTGTAACATTATATCGGTAACCCTAACTCTAACCCTAACCCTAACCCTAACCCTAACCCTAACCCTAGCCCTAGCCCTACCAACTCTGTAACCCTATAACCCTGTCTCTAACCATAAAAACGCCATTGAATCATAATCCTAACACTAACCCTAAACCTAACCCTAACCCTAACCCTCCAACTCTTTAACACTATAACGGTAACCCTAACCCTAACCCTAACCCTAACCCTAGCCCTAGCCCTACCAACTCTGTAACCCTATAACCCTATCCCTAACCATAAAAACACTATAGAATTATAACCCTAACACTATCCCTAACCGTAACCCTATAGCAGTAACCCTACATCTCTGTAACCCGATTATGGTAACCCTAACCCTAAAAACCGTATAGAATTATAACCCTAACCCTAACCCTAACCCTAACCCTAACCTAACTCTGTAACCCTATGACCCCAACCCTAACCCTAACCATTTAAAATCTATAGAATTACAACACTAACCCTAACCCTAACCATAACCCTACAACTCTACAACTTTATAACGGTAACCCTAACCCTAACCCTGACCCTAACCCTATAGTAGTAACCTGACAAATCTGAAACCCAATAACCCTATCCCTAACCAAAAAAAATCTAGAGAATTATAACCCTAACACTAACCCTAACCCTAACCCTAGCCCTAGCCCTACCAACTCTGTAACCCTATAACCCTATCCCTAACCATAAAAACACTATAGAATTATAACCCTAACACTATCCCTAACTTTAACCCTATAGCAGTAACCCTACATCTCTGTAACCCGATTATGGTAACCCCAACCCTAAAAACCGTATAGAATTATAACCCTAACCCTAACCCTAACCCTATCCTAACTCTGTAACCCTATGACCCCAACCCTAACCCTAACCTTAAAGCAGTAATCCTACAACTCTGTAGCCCTATTATGGTAACCCTAACCTTAAATACCCTATAGAATTATGAACTTAACCCTAACCCTAACCCTAACCCAACCCAAAACCTATCCCTAACCCTAACCCTATAGCAGTAACCCTACAACTCTGTAACCGTATTACGGTAACCCTAACCCTAAAAACCCTATAGAATTATAACCCTAACCCTAACCTTAACCCTAACCCTAACCATAACCCTAACCCTATAGTAGTGACCTGTCAACTCTGTAACCCTATAACCCTATCCCTATCCATAAAAAATCTATAGAAATATAACCCTAACACAAACCCTAACCCTAACCATAACCCTACAACTCTGCAACTTTATAACGGTAACCCTAACCCTAACCCTATAGTAGTAACCTGACAACTCTGAAACCCAATAACCCTATCCCTAACCAAAAAAAACACTATAGAATTATAACCCTAACACTATCCCTAACCCTAACCCTATAGCAGTAACCCTACATCTCTGTAACCCGATTATGGTAACCCTAACCCTAAAAACCGTATAGAATTATAACCCTAACCCTAACCCTAACCCTAACCTAACTCTGTAACCCTATGACCACAACCCTAACTCCTAACCATATAAAATCTATAGAATTACAACCCTAACACTAACCCTGACCCTAACCCTACAACTCTGTAACATTATATCGGTAACCCTAACTCTAACCCTAGCCCTAGCCCTACCAACTCTGTAACCCTATAACCCTGTCTCTAACCATAAAAACCCCATTGAATCATAACCCTAACCCTAACCCTAACCCTAACCCTACAACACTGTTCCACTATAATGGTAACCCTAATGCTAACCCTAACTCTAACCCTAACCCTAACCCTAGCCCTAACCATAGCCCTAACCCTACCAACTCTGTAACCCTATAACCCTATCCCAAACCATAAAAAACCTATAGAATTATAACTCTAACCCTAACCCTAACCCTAACCCTAACCCTACAACACTGTTCCACTATAACGGTAACCCTAACGCTAACCCTAACTCTAACCCTAACCCTAACCCTAGCCCTAAACCAACCAACTCTGTAACCTTATGACCCCTACCCTAACCCTAACCCTAAAGCAGTAATCCTACAACTCTGTAGCCCTATTATGGTAACCCTAACCTTAAATACCCAATAGAATTATGAACTTAACCCTAACCCTAACCCTAACCCAACCCAAACCCTATCCCTAACCCTAACCCTATAGCAGTAACCCTACAACTCTGTAACCGTATTACGGTAAGCCTAACCCTAAAAACCCTATAGAATTATAACCCTAACCCTAACCTTAACCCTAACCCTAACCATAACCCTAACCCTATAGTAGTGACCTGTCAACTCTGTAACCCTATAACCCTATCCCTATCCATAGAAAATCTATAGAAATATAACCCTAACACTAACCCTAACCCTAACCATAACCCTACAACTCTGCAACTTTATAACGGTAACCCTAACCCTAACCCTGACCCTAACCCTATAGTAGTAACCTGACAACTCTGAAACCCAATAACCCTATCCCTAACCAAAAAAAATCTAGAGAATTATAACCCTAACCCTAACCCTAGCCCTAGCCCTACCAACTCTGTAACCCTATAACCCTATCCCTAACCATAAAAACACTATAGAATTATAACCCTAACACTATCCCTAACCCTAACCCTATAGCAGTAACCCTACATCTCTGTAACCCGATTATGGTAACCCTAACCCTAAAAACCGTATAGAATTATAACCCTAACCCTAACCCTAACCCTAACCTAACTCTGTAACCCTATGACCCCAACCCTAACCCTAACCATATCAAATCTATAGAATTACAACCCTAACACTAACCCTGACCCTAACCCTACAACTCTGTAACATTATATCGGTAACCCTAACTCTAACCCTAACCCTAACCCTAACCCTAACCCTAACCCTAGCCCTAGCCCTACCAACTCTGTAACCCTATAACCCTGTCTCTAACCATAAAAACCCCATTGAATCATAACCCTAACACTAACCCTAACCCTAACCCTAACCCTATCCCTCCAACTCTTTAACACTATAACGGTAACCCTAACCCTAACCCTAACCCTAGCCCTAGCCCTACCAACTCTGTAACCCTATAACCCTGTCTCTAACCATAAAAACCCCATTGAATCATAACCCTAACCCTAACCCTAACCCTAACCCTAACCCTACCCTACAACACTGTTCCACTATAACGGTAACCCTAACGCTAACCCTAACTCTAACCCTAACCCTAACCCTATCAACTCTGTACCCCTATAACCCTATCCCTATCCATAAAAAATCTATAGAAATATAACCCTAACACTAACCCTAACCCTAACCATAACCCTACAACTCTGCAACTTTATAACGGTAACCCTAACCCTAACCCTGACCCTAACCCTATAGTAGTAACCTGACAACTCTGAAACCCAATAACCCTATCCCTAACCAAAAACAATCTAGAGAATTATAACCCTAAACCTAACCCTAGCCCTAGCCCTACCAACTCTGTAACCCTATAACCCTATCCCTAACCATAAAAACACTATAGAATTATAACCCTAACACTATCCCTAAACCTAACCCTATAGCAGTAACCCTACATCTCTGTAACCCGATTATGGTAACCCTAACCCTAAAAACCGTATATAATTATAACCCTAACCCTAACCCTAACCCTAACCTAACTTTGTAACCCTATGACCCCAACCCTAACCCTAACCATATAAAATCTATAGAATTACAATCCTAACACTAACCCTGACCCTAACCCTACAACTCTGTAACATTATATCGGTAACCCTAACTCTAACCCTAACCCTAACCCTAACCCTAGCCCTAGCCCTACCAACTCTGTAACCCTATAACCCTGTCTCTAACCATAAAAACCCCATTGAATCATAACCCTAACACTAACCCTAACCCTAACCCTAACCCTAACCCTAACCCTAACCCTCCAACTCTTTAACACTATAACGGTAACCCTAACCCTAACCCTAACCCTAACCATAGCCCTAACCCTACCAACTCTGTAACCCTAAAAACCCTATCCCAAACCATAAAAAACCTATACAATTATAACTCTAACCCTAACCCTAACCCTAACCCTAACCCTACAACACTGTTCCACTATAACGGTAACCCTAACGCTAACCCTAACTTTAACCCTAACCCTAACCCTAGCCCTAAACCAACCAACTCTGTAACCCTATGACCCCTACCCTAACCCTAACCTTAAAGCAGTAATCCTACAACTCTGTAGCCCTATTATGGTAACCCTAACCTTAAATACCCTATGGAATTATGAACTTAACCCTAACCCTAACCCTAACCCAACCCAAACCCTATCCCTAATCCTAACCCTATAGCAGTAACCCTACAACTCTGTAACCGTATTACGGTAAGCCTAACCCTAAAAACCCTATAGAATTATAACCCTAACCCTAACCTTAACCCTAACCCTAACCATAACCCTAACCCTATAGTAGTGACCTGTCAACTCTGTAACCCTATAACCCTATCCCTATCCATAAAAAATCTATAGAAATATAACCCTGACACTAACCCTAACCCTAACCATAACCCTACAGCTCTGCAACTTTATAACGGTAACCCTAACCCTAACCCTGACCCTAACCCTATAGTAGTAACCTGAGATTTCTGAAACCCAATAACCCTATCCCTAACCAAAAAAAATCTAGAGAATTATAACCCTAACACTAACCCTAACCCTAACCCTAGCCCTAGCCCTACCAACTCTGTAACCCTATAACCCTATCCCTAACCATAAAAACACTATAGAATTATAACCCTAACACTATCCCTAACCCTAACCCTATAGCAGTAACCCTACATCTCTGTAACCCGATTATGGTATCCCTAACCCTAAAAACCGTATAGAATTATAACCCTAACCCTAACCCTAACCCTAACCTAACTCTGTAACCCTATGACCCCAACCCTAACCCTAACCATATAAAATCTATAGAATTACAACCCTAACACTAACCCTGACCCTAACCCTACAACTCTGTAACATTATATCGGTAACCCTAACTCTAACCCTAACCCTAACCCTAACGCTAGCCCTAGCCATACCAACTCTGTAACCCTAGAACCCTGTCTCTAACCATAAAAACCCCATTGAATCATAACCCTAACACTAACCCTAACCCTAACCCTAACCCTAACCCTCCAACTCTTTAACACTATAACGGTAACCCTAACCCTAACCCTAACCCTAACCATAGCCCTAACCCTACCAACTCTGTAACCCTATAACCCTATCCCAAACCATAAAAAACCTATAGAATTATAACTCTAACCCTAACCCTAACCCTAACCCTAACCCTACAACACTGTTCCACTATAACGGTAACCCTAACGCTAACCCTAATTTTAACCCTAACCCTAACCCTAGCCCTAAACCAACCAACTCTGTAACCCTATGACCCCTACCCTAACCCTAACCTTAAAGCAGTAATCCTACAACTCTGTAGCCCTATTATGGTAACCCTAACCTTAAATACCCTATAGAATTATGAACTTAACCCTAACCCTAACCCTAACCCAACCCAAACCCTATCCCTAACCCTATCCCTATAGCAGTAACCCTACAACACTGTAACCGTATTACGGTAAGCCTAACCCTAAAAACCCTATAGAATTGTAACCCTAACCCTAACCTTAACCCTAACCCTAACCATAACCCTAACCCTATAGTAGTGACCTGTCAACTCTGTAACCCTATAACCCTATCCCTATCCATAAAAAATCTATAGAAATATAACCCTGACACTAACCCTAACCCTAACCATAACCCTACAGCTCTGCAACTTTATAACGGTAACCCTAACCCTAACCCTGACCCTAACCATATAGTAGTAACCTGAGATTTCTGAAACCCAATAACCCTATCCCTAACCAAAAAAAATCTAGAGAATTATAACCCTAACACTAACCCTAACCCTAACCCTAGCCCTAGCCCTACCAACTCTGTAACCCTATAACCCTATCCCTAACCATAAAAACACTATAGAATTATAACCCTAACACTATCCCTAACCCTAACCCTATAGCAGTAACCCTACATCTCTGTAACCCGATTATGGTATCCCTAACCCTAAAAACCGTATAGAATTATAACCCTAACCCTAACCCTAACCCTAACCTAACTCTGTAACCCTATGACCCCAACCCTAACCCTAACCCTAAAAACCGTATAGAATTATAACCCTAACCCTAACCCTAACCCTAACCTAACTCTGTAACCCTATGACCCCAACCCTAACCCTAACCATATAAAATCTATAGAATTACAACCCTAACACTAACCCTGACCCTAACCCTACAACTCTGTAACATTATATCGGTAACCCTAACTCTAACCCTAACCCTAACCCTAACCCTAGCCCAAGCCCTACCAACTCTGTAACCCTAGAACCCTGTCTCTAACCATAAAAACCCCATTGAATCATAACCCTAACACTAACCCTAACCCTAACCCTAACCCTAACCCTCCAACTCTTTAACACTATAACGGTAACCCTAACGCTAACCCTAATTTTAACCCTAACCCTAACCCTAGCCCTAAACCAACCAACTCTGTAACCCTATGACCCCTACCCTAACCCTAACCTTAAAGCAGTAATCCTACAACTCTGTAGCCCTATTATGGTAACCCTAACCTTAAATACCCTATAGAATTATGAACTTAACCCTAACCCTAACCCTAACCCAACCCAAACCCTATCCCTAACCCTAACCCTATAGCAGTAACCCTACAACTCTGTAACCGTATTACGGTAAGCCTAACCCTAAAAACCCTATAGAATTATAACCCTAACCCTAACCTTAACCCTAACCCTAACCATAACCCTAACCCTATAGTAGTGACCTGTCAACTCTGTAACCCTATAACCCTATCCCTATCCATAAAAAATCTATAGAAATATAACCCTAACACTAACCCTAACCCTAACCATAACCCTACAACTCTGCAACTTTATAACGGTAACCCTAACCCTAACCCTGACCCTAACCCTATAGTAGTAACCTGACAACTCTGAAACCCAATAACCCTATCCCTAACCAAAAAAAATCTAGAGAATTATAACCCTAACACTAACCCTAACCCTAACCCTAGCCCTAGCCCTACCAACTCTGTAACCCTATAACCCTATCCCTAACCATAAAAACACTATAGAATTATAACCCTAACACTATCCCTAACCCTAACCCTATAGCAGTAACCCTACATCTCTGTAACCCGATTATGGTAACCCTAACCCTAAAAACCGTATAGAATTATAACCCTAACCCTAACCCTAACCTAACTCTGTAACCCTATGACCCCAACCCTAACCCTAACCATATAAAATCTATAGAATTACAACCCTAAAACTAACCCTGACCCTAACCCTACAACTCTGTAACATTATATCGGTAACCCTAACTCTAACCCTAACCCTAACCCTAACCCTAGCCCTAGCCCTACCAACTCTGTAACCCTATAACCCTGTCTCTAACCTTAAAAACCCCATTGAATCATAACCCTAACACTAACCCTAACCCTAACCATAACCCTAACCCTCCAACTCTTTAACACTATAACGGTAATCGTAACCCTAACCCTAACCCTAACCATAGCCCTAACCCTACCAACTCTATAACCCTATAACCCTATCCCAAACCATAAAAAACCTATAGAATTATAACTAACCCTAACCCTAACCCTAACCCTAACCCTACAACACTGTTCCACTATAACGGTAACCCTAACGCTAACCCTAACTCTAACCCTAACCCTAACCCTAGCCCTAAACCAACCAACTCTGTAACCCTATGACCCCTACCGTAACCCTAACCTTAAAGCAGTAATCCTACAACTCTGTAGCCCTATTATGGTAACCCTAACCTTAAATACCCTATAGAATTATGAACTTAACCCTAACCCTAACCCTAACCCAACCCAAACCATATCCCCAACCCTAACCCTATTGCAGTAACCCTACAACTCTGTAACCGTATTACGGTAAGCCTAACCCTAAAAACCCTATAGAATTATAACCCTAACCCTATCCTTAGCCCTAACCCTAACCATAACCCTAACCCTATAGTAGTGACCTGTCAACTCTGTAACCCAATAACCCTATCCCTAACCATAAAAAATCTAGAGAAATACAACCCTAACACTAACCCTAACCCTAACCCTACAACTCTGTAACATTATATCGGTAACCCTAACTCTAACCCTAACCCTAACCCTAACCCTAACCCTAACCCTAGCCCTAGCCCTACCAACTCTGTAACCCTATAACCCTGTCTCTAACCATAAAAACGCCATTGAATCATAACCCTAACACTAACCCTAAACCTAACCCTAACCCTAACCCTCCAACTCTTTAACACTATAACGGTAACCCTAACCCTAACCCTAACCCTAACCCTAGCCCTAGCCCTACCAACTCTGTAACCCTATAACCCTATCCCTAACCATAAAAACACTATAGAATTATAACCCTAACACTATCCCTAACCGTAACCCTATAGCAGTAACCCTACATCTCTGTAACCCGATTATGGTAACCCTAACCCTAAAAACCGTATAGAATTATAACCCTAACCCTAACCCTAACCCTAACCTAACTCTGTAACCCTATTACCCTAACCCTAACCCTAACCCTAAAAACCGTATAGAATTATAACCCTAACCCTAACCCTAACCCTTACCTAACTCTGTAACCCTATGACCCCAACCCTAAGCCTAACCATATAAAATCTATAGAATTACAACCCTAACACTAACCCTGACCCTAACCCTACAACTCTGTAACATTATATCGGTAACTCTAACTCTAACCCTAACCCTAACCCTAACCCTAGCCCTAGCCCTACCAACTCTGTAACCCTATAACCCTGTCTCTAACCATAAAAACCCCATTGAATCATAACCCTAACACTAACCCTAACCCTCCAACTCTTTAACACTATAACGGTAACCCTAACCCTAACCCTAACCCTAACCATAGCCCTAACCCTATCAACTCTGTACCACTATAACCCAATCCCAAACCATAAAATACCTATAGAATTATAACTCTAACCCTAACCCTAACCCTAACCCTAACCCTACAACACTGTTCCACTATAACGGTAACCCTAACGCTAACCCTAACTCTAACCCTAACCCTAACCCTAGCCCTAAACCAACCAACTCTGTAACCCTATGACCCCTACCCTAACCCTAACCTTAAAGCAGTAATCCTACAACTCTGTAGCCCTATTATGGTAACCCTAACCTTAAATACCCTATGAAATTATGAACTTAACCCTAACCCTAACCCTAACCCAACCTCAACCCTAACCCTAACCATAACCCTAACCCTATAGTAGTGACCTGTCAACTCTGTAACCCTATAACCCTATCCCTATCCATAAAAAATCTATAGAAATATAACCCTAACACTAACCCTAACCCTAACCATAACCCTACAACTCTGCAACTTTATAACGGTAACCCTAACCCTAACCCTGACCCTAACCCTATAGTAGTAACCTGACAACTCTGAAACCCAATAAACCTATCCCTAACCAAAAAAAATCTAGAGAATTATAACCCTAACACTAACCCTAACCCTAACCCTAGCCCTAGCATCAACCAACTCTGTAACCCTATAACCCTATCCCTAACCATAAAAACACTATAGAATTATAACCCTAACACTATCCCTAACCCTAACCCTATAGCAGTAACCCTACATCTCTGTAACCCGATTATGGTAACCCTAACCCTAAAAACCGTATAGAATTATAACCCTAACCCTAACCCTAACCCTAACCATATAAAATCTATAGAATTACAAACCTAACACTAACCCTGACCCTAACCCTACAATTCTGTAACATTATATCGGTAACCCTAACTCTAACCCTAGCCCTAGCCCTACCAACTCTGTAACCCTATAACCCTGTCTCTAACCATAAAAACCCCATTGAGTCATAACCCTATAACTAACCCTAACCCTAACCCTAACCCTAACCCTCCAACTCTTTAACACTATAACGGTAACCCTAACCCTAACTCTAACCCTAACCATAGCCCTAACCCTACCAACTCTGTAACCCTATAACCCTATCCCAAACCATAAAAAACCTATAGAATTATAACTCTAACCCTAACCCTAACCCTAACCCTAACCCTAACCCTACAACACTGTTCCACTATAACGGTAACCCTCACGCTAACCCTAACTCTAACCCTAACCCTAACCCTAGCCCTAAACCAACCAACTCTGTAACCCTATGACCCCTACCCTAACCCAAACCTTAAAGCAGTAATCCTACAACTCTCTAGCCCTATTATGGTAACCCTAACCTTAAATACCCTATAGAATTATGAACTTAACCCTAACCCTAACCCTAACCCAACCCAAACCCTATCCCTAACCCTAACCCTATAGCAGTAACCCTACAACTCTGTAACCGTATTACGGTAAGCCTAACCCTAAAAACCCTATAGAATTATAACCCTAACCCTAACCTTAACCCTAACCCTAACCATAACCCTAACCCTATAGTAGTGATCTGTCAACTCTGTAACCCTATAACCCTATCCCTATCCATAAAAAATCTATAGAAATATAACCCCAACACTAACCCTAACCCTAACCATAACCCTACAACTCTGCAACTTTATAACGGTAACCCTAACCCTAACCCTGACCCTAACCCTATAGTAGTAACCTGACAACTCTGAAACCCAATAACCCTATCCCTAACCAAAAAAAATCTAGAGAATTATAACCCTAACACTAACCCTAACCCTAACCCTAACCCTAACCTAACTCTGTAACCCTATGACCCCAACCCTAAGCCTAACCATATAAAATCTATAGAATTACAACCCTAACACTAACCCTAACCCTAACCCTAGCCCTAGCATCAACCAACTCTGTAACCCTTATAACCCTATCCCTAACCATAAAAACACTATAGAATTATAACCCTAACCCTAACCCTAACCCTAACCCTATAGCAGTAACCCTACATCTCTGTAACACGATTATGGTAACCCTAACCCTAAAAACCGTATAGAATTATAACCCTAACCCTAACCCTAACCCAAACCTAACTCTGTAACCCTATGACCCCAACCCTAACCCTAACCATATAAAATCTATAGAATTACAACCCTAACACTAACCCTGACCCTAACCCTACAACTCTGTAACATTATGTCGGTAACCCTAACTCTAACCCTAACCCTAACCCTAACCCTAACCCTAACCCTAGCCCTAGCCCTACCAACTCTGTAACCCTATAACTCTATCCCAAACCATAAAAAACCTATAGAATTATAACTCTAACCCTAACCCTAACCCTAACCCTAACCCTACAACACTGTTCCACTATAACGGTAACCCTATCCCTAACCCTAACCCTATCCATAGCCCTAACCCTACCAACTCTGTAACCCTATAACCCTATCCCAAACCATAGAAAACCTATAGAATTATAACTCTAACCCTAACCCTAACCCTAACCCTAACCCTACAACACTGTTCCACTACAACGGTAACCCTAACGCTAACCCTAACTCTAACCCTAACCCTAACCTTAGCCCTAAACCAACCAACTCTGTAACCCTATGACCCCTACCCTAACCCTAACCTTAAAGCAGTAATCCTACAACTCTGTAGCCCTATTATGGTAACCCTAACCTTAAATACCCTATAGAATTATGAACTTAACCCTAACCCTAACCCTAACCCAACCCAAACCCTATCCCTAACCCTAACCCTATAGCAGTAACCCTACAACTCTGTAACTGTATTACGGTAAGCCTAACCCTAAAAACCCTATAGAATTATAACCCTAACCCTAACCTTAACCCTAACCCTAACCCTAACCCTAACCCTAACCCTAACCCTAACCCTAACTCTAACCCTAACCCTAACCCTAACCCTAACCCTAACCCTAACCCTAACCCGATTATGGTAACTCTAACCCTAAAAACCGTATAGAATTATAACCCTAACCCTAACCCTAACCCTAACCTAACTCTGTAACCCTATGACCCCAACCCTAACCCTAACCATATAAAATCTATAGAATTACAACCCTAACACTAACCCTGACCCTAACCCTACAACTCTGTAACATTATATCGGTAACCCTAACTCTAACCCTAACCCTAACCCTAACCCTAACCCTAACCCTAGCCCTAGCCCTACCAACTCTGTAACCCTATAACCCTGTCTCTAACCATAAAAACCCCATTGAATCATAACCCTAACACTAACCCTAACCCTAACCCTAACCCTAACCCTCCAACTCTTTAACACTATAACGGTAACCCTAATCCTAACCCTAACCCTAACCATAGCCCTAACCCTAACAACTCTGTAACCCTATAACCCTATCCCAAACCATAAAAAACCTATACAATTATAACTCTAACCCTAACCATACAACACTGTTCCACTATAACGGTAACCCTAACGCTAACCCTAACTCTAACCCTAACCCTAACCCTAGCCCTAAACCAACCAACTCTGTAACCCTATGACCCCTACCCTAACCCTAACCTTAAAGCAGTAATCCTACAACTCTGTAGCCCTATTATGGTAACCCTAACCTTAAATACCCTATAGAATTATAAACTTAACCCTAACCCTAACCCTAACCCAACCCAAACCCTATCCCTAACCCTAACCCTATAGCAGTAACCCTACAACTCTGTAACCGTATTACGGTAAGCCTAACCCTAAAAACCCTATAGAATTATAACCCTAACCCTAACCTTAACCCTAACCCTAACCATAACCCTAACCCTATAGTAGTGACCTGTCAACTCTGTAACCCTATAACCCTATCCCTATCCATAAAAAATCTATAGAAATATAACCCTAACACTAACCCTAACCCTAACCATAACCCTACAACTCTGCAACTTTATAACGGTAACCCTAACCCTAACCCTGACCCTAACCCTATAGTAGTAACCTGACAACTCTGAAACCCAATAACCCTATCCCTAACCAAAAAAAATCTAGAGAATTATAACCCTAACACTAACCCTAACCCTAACCCTAGCCCTAGCCCTACCAACTCTGTAACCCTATAACCCTATCCCTAACCATGAAAACACTATAGAATTATAACCCTAACACTATGCCTAACCCTAACCCTATAGCAGTAACCCTACATCTCTGTAACCCGATTATGGTAACCCTAACCCTAAAAACCGTATAGAATTATAACCCTAACCCTAACCCTAACCTAACTCTGTAACCCTATGACCCCAACCCTAACCCTAACCATATATAATCTATAGAATTACAACCCTAACACTAACCCTGACCCTAACCCTACAACTCTGTAACATTATATCGGTAACCCTAACTCTAACCCTAACCCTAACCCTAACCCTAGCCCTAGCCCTACCAACTCTGTAACCCTATAACCCTGTCTCTAACCATAAAAACCCCATTGAATCATAACCCTAACACTAACCCTAACCCTAACCCTAAGCCTAACCCTCCAACTCTTTAACACTATAATGGTAACCCTAACCCTAACCCTAACCCTAACCATAGCCCTAACCCTACCAACTCTGTAACCCTATAACCCTATCCCAAACCATAAAAAACCTATAGAATTATAACTCTAACCCTAACCCTAACCCTAACCCTAACCCTAAGCCAACCCAAACCCTATCCCTAACCCTAACCCTATAGCAGTAACCCTACAACTCTGTAACCGTATTACGGTAAGCCTAACCCTAAAAACCCTATAGAATTATAACCCTAACCCTAACCTTAACCCTAACCCTAACCATAACCCTAACCCTAAAGTAGTGACCTGTCAACTCTGTAACCCTATAACCCTATCCCTATCCATAAAAAATCTATAGAAATATAACCCCAACACTAACCCTAACCCTGACCATAACCCTATAGTAGTAACCTGACAACTCTGAAACCCAATAAACCTATCCCTAACCAAAAAAAATCTAGAGAATTATAACCCTAACACTAACCCTAACCCTAACCCTAGCCCTAGCACCAACCAACTCTGTAACCCTATAACCCTATCCCTAACCATAAAAACACTATAGAATTATAACCCTAACACTATCCCTAACCCTAACCCTAACCCTACAACACTGTTCCACTATAACGGTAACCCTAACACTAACCCTATCCCTAACCATAACCCTACAACTCTGCAACTTTATAACGGTAACCCTAACCCTAACCCTGACCCTAACCCTATAGTAGTAACCTGACAACTCTGAAACCCAATAACCCTATCCCTAACCAAAAAAAATCTAGAGAATTATAACCCTAACACTAACCCTAACCCTAACCCTAGCCCTAGCCCTACCAACTCTGTAACCCTATAACCCTATCCCTAACCATAAAAACACTATAGAATTATAACCCTAACACTATCCCTAACCCTAACCCTATAGCAGTAACCCTACATCTCTGTAACACGATTATGGTAACCCTAACCCTAAAAACCGTATAGAATTATAACCCTAACCTTAACCCTAACCCTAACCTAACTCTGTAACCCTATGACCCCAACCCTAACCCTAACCATATAAAATCTATAGAATTACAACCCTAACACTAACCCTGACCCTAACCCTACAACTCTGTAACATTATATCGGTAACCCTAACTCTAACCCTAACCCTAACCCTAACCCTAACCTTAACCCTAGCCCTAGCCCTACCAACTCTGTAACCCTATAACCCTGTCTCTAACCATAAAAACCCCATTGAATCATAACCCTAACACTAACCCTAACCCTAACCCTAACCCTAACCCTCCAACTCTTTAACACTATAACGGTAACCCTAACCCTAACCCTAACCCTAACCATAGCCCTAACCCTACCAACACTGTAACCCTATAACCCTATCCCAAACAATAAAAAACCTATACAATTATAACTCTAACCCTAACCATATAACACTGTTCCACTATAACGGTAACCCTAACGCTAACCCTAACTCTAGCCCTAAACCAACCAACTCTGTAACCCTATGACCCCTACCCTAACCCTAACCTTAAAGCAGTAATCCTACAACTCTGTAGCCCTATTATGGTAACCCTAACCTTAAATACCCTATAGAATTATAAACTTAACCCTAACCCTAACCCTAACCCAACCCAAACCCTATCCCTAACCCTAACCCTATAGCAGTACCCCTTCAACTCTGTAACCGTATTACGGTAAGCCTAACCCTAAAAACCCTATAGAATTATAACCCTAACCCTAACCTTAACCCTAACCCTAACCATAACCCTAACCCTATAGTAGTGACCTGTCAACTCTGTAACCCTATAACCCTATCCCTATCCATAAAAAATCTAGAGAAATATAACCCTAACACTAACCCTAACCCTAACCATAACCCTGCAACTCTGCAACTTTATAACGGTAACCCTAACCCTAACCCTGACCCTAACCCTATAGTAGTAACCTGACAACTCTGAAACCCAATAACCCTATCCCTAACCAAAAAAAATCTAGAGAATTATAACCCTAACACTAACCCTAACCCTAACCCTAGCCCTAGCCCTACCAACTCTGTAACCCTATAACCCTATCCCTAACCATAAAAACACTATAGAATTATAACCCTAACACTATCCCTAACCCTAACCCTATAGCAGTAACCCTACATCTCTGTAACCCGATTATGGTAACCCTAACCCTAAAAACCGTATAGAATTATAACCCTAACCCTAACCCTAACCTAACTCTGTAACCCTATGACCCCAACCCTAACCCTAACCATATAAAATCTATAGAATTACAACCCTAACACTAACCCTGACCCTAACCCTACAACTCTGTAACATTATATCGGTAACCCTAACTCTAACCCTAACCCTAACCCTAACGCTAACCCTAACCCTAGCCCTAGCCCTACCAACTCTGTAACCCTATAACCCTGTCTCTAACCATAAAAACCCCATTGAATCATAACCCTAACACTAACCCTAACCCTAACCCTAACCCTAACCCTAACCCTAACACTATAACGGTAACCCTAACCCTAACCCTAACACTAACCATAGCCCTAACCCTACCAACTCTGTAACCCTATAACCCTATCCCTAACCATAAAAACACTATAGAATTATAACCCTAACACTGACCCTAACCCTAACCCTAGCCCTAGCACCAACCAACTCTGTAAACCTATAACCCTATCCCTAACCATAAAAACACTATAGAATTATAACCCTAACCCTAACCCTAACCCTGACCCTAACCCTATAGTAGTAACCTGACAACTCTGAAACCCAATAAACCTATCCCTAACCAAAAAAAATCTAGAGAATTATAACCCTAACACTAACCCTAACCCTAACCCTAGCCCTAGCATCAACCAACTCTGTAACCCTATAACCCTATCCCTAACCATAAAAACACTATAGAATTATAACCCTAACACTATCCCTAACCCTAACCCTATAGCAGTAACCCTACATCTCTGTAACCCGATTATGGTAACCCTAACCCTAAAAACCGTATAGAATTATAACCCTAACCCTAACCCTAACCCTAACCTAACTCTGTAACCCTATGACCCCAACCCTAACCCTAACCATATAAAATCTATAGAATTACAACCCTAACACTAACCCTGACCCTAACCCTACAACTCTGTAACATTATATCGGTAACCCTAACTCTAACCCTAACCCTAACCCTAACCCTAACCCTAACCCTAGCCCTAGCCCTACCAACTCTGTAACCCTATAACTCTATCCCAAACCATAAAAAACCTATAGAATTATAACTCTAACCCTAACCCTAACCCTAACCCTAACCCTACAACACTGTTCCACTATAACGGTAACCCTAACCCTAACCCTAACCCTAACCATAGCCCTAACCCTACCAACTCTGCAACCCTATAACCCTATCCCAAACCATAGAAAACCTATAGAATTATAACTCTAACCCTAACCCTAACCCTAACCCTAACCCTACAACACTGTTCCACTACAACGGTAACCCTAACGCTAACCCTAACTCTAACCCTAACCCTAACCCTAGCCCTAAACCAACCAACTCTGTAACCCTATGACCCCTACCCTAACCCTAACCTTAAAGCAGTAATCCTACAACTCTGTAGCCCTATTATGGTAACCCTAACCTTAAATACCCTATAGAATTATGAACTTAACCCTAACCCTAACCCTAACCCAACCCAAACCCTATCCCTAACCCTAACCCTATAGCAGTAACCCTACAACTCTGTAACCGTATTACGGTAAGCCTAACCCTAAAAACCCTATAGAATTATAACCCTAACCCTAACCTTAACCCTAACCCTAACCATAACCCTAACCCTATAGTAGTGACCTGTCAACTCTGTAACCCTATAACCCTATCCCTATCCATAAAAAATCTATAGAAATATAACCCTAACACTAACCCTAACCCTAACCATAACCCTACAACTCTGCAACTTTATAACGGTAACCCTAACCCTAACCCTGACCCTAACCCTATAGTAGTAACCTGACAACTCTGAAACCCAATAACCCTATCCCTAACCAAAAAAAATCTAGAGAATTATAACCCTAACACTAACCCTAACCCTAACCCTAGTCCTAGCCCTACCAACTCTGTAACCCTATAACCCTATCCCTAACCATAAAAACACTATAGAATTATAACCCTAACACTATGCCTAACCCTAACCCTATAGCAGTAACCCTACATCTCTGTAACCCGATTATGGTAACCCTAACCCTAAAAACCGTATAGAATTATAACCCTAACCCTAACCCTAACCCTAACCTAACTCTGTAACCCTATGACCCCAACCCTAACCCTAACCATATATAATCTATAGAATTACAACCCTAACACTAACCCTGACCCTAACCCTACAACTCTGTAACATTATATCGGTAACCCTAACTCTAACCCTAACCCTAACCCTAACCCTAGCCCTAGCCCTACCAACTCTGTAACCCTATAACCCTGTCTCTAACCATAAAAACCCCATTGAATCATAACCCTAACCCTAACCCTAACCCTAACCCTAACCCTAACCCTAACCCTAAGCCAACCCAAACCCTATCCCTAACCCTAACCCTATAGCAGTAACCCTACAACTCTGTAACCGTATTACGGTAAGCCTAACCCTAAAAACCCTATAGAATTATAACCCTAACCCTAACCTTAACCCTAACCCTAACCATAACCCTAACCCTAAAGTAGTGACCTGTCAACTCTGTAACCCTATAACCCTATCCCTATCCATAAAAAATCTATAGACATATAACCCCAACACTAACCCTAACCCTGACCATAACCCTATAGTAGTAACCTGACAACTCTGAAACCCAATAAACCTATCCCTAACCAAAGAAAATCTAGAGAATTATAACCCTAACACTAACCCTAACCCTAACCCTAGCCCTAGCACCAACCAACTCTGTAACCCTATAACCCTATCCCTAACCATAAAAACACTATAGAATTATAACCCTAACACTATCCCTAACCCTAACCCTAACCCTACAACACTGTTCCACTATAACGGTAACCCTAACACTAACCCTATCCCTAACCATAACCCTACAACTCTGCAACTTTATAACGGTAACCCTAACCCTAACCCTGACCCTAACCCTATAGTAGTAACCTGACAACTCTGAAACCCAATAACCCTATCCCTAACCATAAAAACACTATAGAATTATAACCCTAACACTATCCCTAACCCTAACCCTATAGCAGTAACCCTACATCTCTGTAACCCGATTATGGTAACCCTAACCCTAAAAACCGTATAGAATTATAACCCTAACCTTAACCCTAACCCTAACCTAACTCTGTAACCCTATGACCCCAACCCTAACCCTAACCATATAAAATCTAAAGAATTACAACCCTAACACTAACCCTGACCCTAACCCTACAACTCTGTAACATTATATCGGTAACCCTAACTCTAACCCTAACCCTAACCCTAACCCTAACCTTAACCCTAGCCCTAGCCCTACCAACTCTGTAACCTTATAACCCTGTCTCTAACCATAAAAACCCCATTGAATCATAACCCTAACACTAACCCTAACCCTAACCCTAACCCTAACCCTCCAACTCTTTAACACTATAACGGTAACCCTAACCCTAACCCTAACCCTAACCATAGCCCTAACCCTACCAACACTGTAACCCTATAACCCTATCCCTAACCATAAAAAACCTATACAATTATAACTCTAACCCTAACCATACAACACTGTTCCACTATAACGGTAACCCTAACGCTAACCCTAACTCTAGCCCTAAACCAACCAACTCTGTAACCCTATGACCCCTACCCTAACCCTAACCTTAAAGCAGTAATCCTACAACTCTGTAGCCCTATTATGGTAACCCTAACCTTAAATACCCTATAGAATTATAAACTTTACCCTAACCCTAACCCTAACCCAACCCAAACCCTATCCCTAACCCTAACCCTATAGCAGTACCCCTTCAACTCTGTAACCGTATTACGGTAAGCCTAACCCTAAAAACCCTATAGAATTATAACCCTAACCCTAACCTTAACCCTAACCCTAACCATAACCCTAACCCTATAGTAGTGACCTGTCAACTCTGTAACCCTATAACCCTATCCCTATCCATAAAAAATCTAGAGAAATATAACCCTAACACTAACCCTAACCCTAACCATAACCCTACAACTCTGCAACTTTATAACGGTAACCCTAACCCTAGCCCTAGCCCTACCAACTCTGTAACCCTATAACCCTATCCCTAACCATAAAAACACTATAGAATTATAACCCTAACACTATCCCTAACCCTAACCCTATAGCAGTAACCCTACATCTCTGTAACCCGATTATGGTAACCCTAACCCTAAAAACCGTATAGAATTATAACCCTAACCCTAACCCTAACCTAACTCTGTAACCCTATGACCCCAACCCTAACCCTAACCATATAAAATCTATAGAATTACAACCCTAACACTAACCCTGACCCTAACCCTACAACTCTGTAACATTATATCGGTAACCCTAACTCTAACCCTAACCCTAACCCTAACGCTAACCCTAACCCTAGCCCTAGCCCTACCAACTCTGTAACCCTATAACCCTGTCTCTAACCATAAAAACCCCATTGAATCATAACCCTAACACTAACCCTAACCCTAACCCTAACCCTAACCCTAACCCTAACACTATAACGGTAACCCTAACCCTAACCCTAACACTAACCATAGCCCTAACCCTACCAACTCTGTAACCCTATAACCCTATCCCTAACCATAAAAACACTATAGAATTATAACCCTAACACTGACCCTAACCCTAACCCTAGCCCTAGCACCAACCAACTCTGTAACCCTATAACCCTATCCCTAACCATAAAAACACTATAGAATTATAACCCTAACCCTAACCCTAACACTGACCATAACCCTATAGTAGTAACCTGACAACTCTGAAACCCAATAAACCTATCTCTAACCAAATAAAATCTAGAGAATTATAACCCTAACACTAACCCTAACCCTAACCCTAGCCCTAGCACCAACCAACTCTGTAACCCTATAACCCTATCCCTAACCATAAAAACACTATAGAATTATAACCCTAACACTACCCCTAACCCTAACCCTAACCCTACAACACTGTTCCACTATAACGGTAACCCTAACGCTAACCCTAACTCTAACCCTAACCCTAACCCTAGCCCTAAACCAACCAACTCTGTAACCCTATGACCCCTACCCTAACCCTAACCTTAGAGCAGTAATCCTACAACTCTGTAGCCCTATTATGGTAACCCTAACCTTAAATACCCTATAGAATTATGAACTTAACCCTAACCCTAACCCTAACCCAACCCAAACCCTATCCCTAACCCTAACCCTATAGCAGTAACCCTACAACTCTGTAACCGTATTACGGTAAGCCTAACCCTAAAAACCCTATAGAATTATAACCCTAACCCTAACCTTAACCCTAACCCTAACCATAACCCTAACCCTATAGTAGTGACCTGTCAACTCTGTAACCCTATAACCCTATCCCTATCCATAAAAAATCTATAGAAATATAACCCTAACACTAACCCTAACCCTAACCATAACCCTACAACTCTGCAACTTTATAACGGTAACCCTAACCCTAACCCTGACCCTAACCCTATAGTAGTAACCTGACAACTCTGAAACCCTATAACCCTATCCCTAACCATAAAAACACTATAGAATTATAACCCTAACACTATGCCTAACCCTAACCCTATAGCAGTAACCCTACATCTCTGTAACCCGATTATGGTAACCCTAACCCTAAAAACCGTATAGAATTATAACCCTAACCCTAACCCTAACCCTAACCTAACGCTGTAACCCTATGACCCCAACCCTAAACCTAACCATATAAAATCTATAGAATTACAACCCTAACACTAACCCTGACCCTAACCCTACAACTCTGTAACATTATATCGGTAACCCTAACTCTAACCCTAACCCTAACCCTAACCCTAACCCTAACCCTAGCCCTAGCCCTACCAACTCTGTAACCCTATAACCTTGTCTCTAACCATAAAAACCCCATTGAATCATAACCCTAACACTAACCCTAACCCTAACCCTAACCCTACAACACTGTTCCACTATAAAGGTAACCCTAACGCTAACCCTAACTCTAACCCTAACCCTAACCGTAACCCTAACCATAGCCCTACCCTACCAACTCTGTAACCCTATAACCCTATCCCTATCCATAAAATATCTATAGAAATATAACCCTAACACTAACCCTAACCCTAACCATAACCCTACAACTCTGCAACTTTATAACGGTAACCCTAACCCTAACCCTGACCCTAACCCTATAGTAGTAACCTGACAACTCTGAAACCCAATAAACCTATCCCTAACCAAAAAAAATCTAGAGAATTATAACCCTAACACTAACCCTAACCCTAACCCTAGCCCTAGCATCAACCAACTCTGTAACCCTATAACCCTATCCCTAACCATAAAAACACTATAGAATTATAACCCTAACACTATCCCTAACCCTAACCCTATAGCAGTAACCCTACATCTCTGTAACCCGATTATGGTAACCCTAACCCTAAAAACCGTATAGAATTATAACCCTAACCCTAACCCTAACCCTAACCTAACTCTGTAACCCTATGACCCCAACCCTAACCCTAACCATATAAAATCTATAGAATTACAACCCTAACACTAACCCTGACCCTAACCCTACAACTCTGTAACATTATATCGGTAACCCTAACTCTAACCCTAACCCTAACCCTAACGCTAACCCTAACCCTAGCCCTAGCCCTACCAACTCTGTAACCCTATAACCCTGTCTCTAACCATAAAAACCCCATTGAATCATAACCCTAACACTAACCCTAACCCTAACCCTAACCCTAACCCTAACACTATAACGGTAACCCTAACCCTAACCCTAACACTAACCATAGCCCTAACCCTACCAACTCTGTAACCCTATAACCCTATCCCTAACCATAAAAACACTATAGAATTATAACCCTAACACTGACCCTAACCCTAACCCTAGCCCTAGCACCAACCAACTCTGTAACCCTATAACCCTATCCCTAACCATAAAAACACTATAGAATTATAACCCTAACCCTAACCCTAACACTGACCATAACCCTATAGTAGTAACCTGACAACTCTGAAACCCAATAAACCTATCTCTAACCAAATAAAATCTAGAGAATTATAACCCTAACACTAACCCTAACCCTAACCCTAGCCCTAGCACCAACCAACTCTGTAACCCTATAACCCTATCCCTAACCATAAAAACACTATAGAATTATAACCCTAACACTACCCCTAACCCTAACCCTAACCCTACAACACTGTTCCACTATAACGGTAACCCTAACGCTAACCCTAACTCTAACCCTAACCCTAACCCTAGCCCTAAACCAACCAACTCTGTAACCCTATGACCCCTACCCTAACCCTAACCTTAGAGCAGTAATCCTACAACTCTGTAGCCCTATTATGGTAACCCTAACCTTAAATACCCTATAGAATTATGAACTTAACCCTAACCCTAACCCTAACCCAACCCAAACCCTATCCCTAACCCTAACCCTATAGCAGTAACCCTACAACTCTGTAACCGTATTACGGTAAGCCTAACCCTAAAAACCCTATAGAATTATAACCCTAACCCTAACCTTAACCCTAACCCTAACCATAACCCTAACCCTATAGTAGTGACCTGTCAACTCTGTAACCCTATAACCCTATCCCTATCCATAAAAAATCTATAGAAATATAACCCTAACACTAACCCTAACCCTAACCATAACCCTACAACTCTGCAACTTTATAACGGTAACCCTAACCCTAACCCTGACCCTAACCCTATAGTAGTAACCTGACAACTCTGAAACCCTATAACCCTATCCCTAACCATAAAAACACTATAGAATTATAACCCTAACACTATGCCTAACCCTAACCCTATAGCAGTAACCCTACATCTCTGTAACCCGATTATGGTAACCCTAACCCTAAAAACCGTATAGAATTATAACCCTAACCCTAACCCTAACCCTAACCTAACGCTGTAACCCTATGACCCCAACCCTAAACCTAACCATATAAAATCTATAGAATTACAACCCTAACACTAACCCTGACCCTAACCCTACAACTCTGTAACATTATATCGGTAACCCTAACTCTAACCCTAACCCTAACCCTAACCCTAACCCTAACCCTAGCCCTAGCCCTACCAACTCTGTAACCCTATAACCTTGTCTCTAACCATAAAAACCCCATTGAATCATAACCCTAACACTAACCCTAACCCTAACCCTAACCCTACAACACTGTTCCACTATAAAGGTAACCCTAACGCTAACCCTAACTCTAACCCTAACCCTAACCGTAACCCTAACCATAGCCCTACCCTACCAACTCTGTAACCCTATAACCCTATCCCAAACCATAAAAAACCTATAGAATTATAACTCTAACCCTAACCCTAACACTAACCCTAACCCTACAACACTGTTCCACTATAACGGTAACCCTAACGCTAACCCTAACTCTAACCCTAACCCTAACCCTAGCCCTAAATCAACCAACTCTGTAACCCTATGACCCCTACCCTAACCCTAACCTTAAAGCAGTAATCCTACAACTCTGTAGCCCTATTATGGTAACCCTAACCTTAAATACCCTATAGAATTATGAACTTAACCCTAACCCTAACCCTAACCCAACCCAAACCCTATCCCTAACCCTAACCCTATTGCAGTAACCCTACAACTCTGTAACCGTATTACGGTAAGCCTAACACTAAAAACCCTATAGAATTATAACCCTAACCCTATCCTTAACCCTAACCCTAACCATAACCCTAACCCTATAGTAGTGACCTGTCAACTCTGTAACCCAATAACCCTATCCCTAACCAAAAAAAATCTAGAGAAATACAACCCTAACACTAACCCTAACCCTAACCCTACAACTCTGTAACATTATATCGGTAACCCTAACTCTAACCCTAACCCTAACCCTAACCCTAACCCTAACCCTAGCCCTAGCCCTACCAACTCTGTAACCCTATAACCCTGTCTCTAACCATAAAAACCCCATTGAATCATAACCCTAACACTAACCCTAACCCTAACCCTAACCCTAACCCTCCAACTCTTTAACACTATAACGGTAACCCTAACCCTAACCCTAACCATAGCCCTAACCCTACCAACTCTGTAACCCAATAACCCTATCCCTAACCAAAAAAAATCTAGAGAATTATAACCCTAACACTAACCCTAACCCTAACCATAGCCCTAGCCCTACCAACTCTGTAACCCTATAACCCTATCCCTAACCATAAAAACACTATAGAATTATAACCCTAACACTATCCCTAACCCTAAACCTATAGCAGTAACCCTACATCTCTGTAACCCGATTATGGTATCCCTAACCCTAAAAACCGTATAGAATAATAACCCTAACCCTAACCCTAACCCTAACCTAACTCTGTAACCTTATGACCCCAACCCTAACCCTAACCATATCAAATCTATAGAATTACAACCCTAACACTAACCCTGACCCGAACCCTACAACTCTGTAACATTATATCGGTAACCCTAACTCTAAGCCTAACCCTCGCCCTAGCCCTACCAACTCTGTAACCCTATAACCCTGTCTCTAACCATAAAAACCCCATTGAATCATAACCCTAACACTAACCCTAACCCTAACCCTCCAACTCTTTAACACTATAACGGTAACCCTAACCCTAACCCTAACCCTAACCATAGCCCTAACCCTACCAACTCTGTAACCCTATAACCCCTACCCTAACCCTAACCTTAAAGCAGTAATCCTACAACTCTGTAGCCCTATTATGGTAACCCTAACCTTAAATACCCTATAGAATTATGAACTTAACCCTAACCCTAACCCTAACCCAACCCAAACCCTATCCCTAACCCTAACCCTATTGCAGTAACCCTACAACTCTGTAACCGTATTACGGTAAGCCTAACCCTAAAAACCCTATAGAATTATAACCCTAACCCTATCCTTAACCCTAACCCTAACCATAACCCTAACCCTATAGTAGTGACCTGTCAACTCTGTAACCCAATAACCCTATCCCTAACCACAAAAAATCTAGAGAAATACAACCCTAACACTAACCCTAACCCTAACCCTAGCCCTAGCCCTACCAACTCTGTAACCCTATAACCCTAACCCTAACCATATAAAATCTATAGAATTACAACCCTAACACTAACCCTGACCCTAACCCTACAACTCTGTAACATTATATCGGTAACCCTAACTCTAACCCTAACCCTAACCCTAACCCTAACCCTAACCCTAACCCTAACCCTAGCCCTAGCCCTACCAACTCTGTAACCCTATAACCCTGTCTCTAACCATAAAAACCCCATTGAATCATAACCCTAACAATAACCCTAACCCTAAACCTAACCCTAACCCTCCAACTCTTTAACACTATAACGGTAACCCTAACCCTAACCCTAACCATAGCCCTAACCCTACCAACTCTGTAACCCTATAACCCTATCCCAAACCATAAGAAACCTATAGAATTATAACTCTAACCCTAACCCTAACCCTAACCCTAACCCTACAACACTGTTCCACTATAACGGTAACCCTAACGCTAACCCTAACTCTAACCCTAACCCTAACCCTAGCCCTAAACCAACCAACTCTGTAACCCTTTGACCCCTACTCTAACCATAACCTTAAAGCAGTAATCCTACAACTCTGTAGCCCTATTATGGTAACCCTAACCTTAAATACCCTATAGAATTATGAACTTAACCCTAACCCTAACCCTAACCCAACCCAAACCCTATCCCTAACCCTAACCCTATAGCAGTAACCCTACAACTCTGTAACCGTATTACGGTAAGCCTAACCCTAAAAACCCTATAGAATTATAACCCTAACCCTAACCTTAACCCTAACCCTAACCATAACCCTAACCCTATAGTAGTGACCTGTCAACTCTGTAACCCTATAACCCTATCCCTATCCATAAAAAATCTATGGAAATATAACCCTAACACTAACCCTAACCCTAACAATAACCCTACAACTCTGCAACTTTATAACGGTAACCCTAACCCTAACCCTATAGTAGTAACCTGACAACTCTGAAACCCAATAACCCTATCCCTAACCAAAAAAAATCTAGAGAATTATAACCCTAACACTAACCCTAACCCTAACCCTAGCCCTAGCCCTACCAACTCTGTAACCCTATAACCCTGTCTCTAACCATAAAAACCCCATTGAATCATAACCCTAACACTAACCCTAACCCTAACCCTCCAACTCTTTAACACTATAACGGTAACCCTAACCCTAACCCTAACCCTAACCATAGCCCTAACCCTACCAACTCTGTAACCCTATAACCCCTACCCTAACCCTAACCTTAAAGCAGTAATCCTACAACTCTGTAGCCCTATTATGGTAACCCTAACCTTAAATACCCTATAGAATTATGAACTTAACCCTAACCCTAACCCTAACCCAACCCAAACCCTATCCCTAACCCTAACCCTATTGCAGTAACCCTACAACTCTGTAACCGTATTACGGTAAGCCTAACCCTAAAAACCCTATAGAATTATAACCCTAACCCTATCCTTAACCCTAACCCTAACCATAACCCTAACCCTATAGTAGTGACCTGTCAACTCTGTAACCCAATAACCCTATCCCTAACCACAAAAAATCTAGAGAAATACAACCCTAACACTAACCCTAACCCTAACCCTAGCCCTAGCCCTACCAACTCTGTAACCCTATAACCCTAACCCTAACCATATAAAATCTATAGAATTACAACCCTAACACTAACCCTGACCCTAACCCTACAACTCTGTAACATTATATCGGTAACCCTAACTCTAACCCTAACCCTAACCCTAACCCTAACCCTAACCCTAACCCTAACCCTAGCCCTAGCCCTACCAACTCTGTAACCCTATAACCCTGTCTCTAACCATAAAAACCCCATTGAATCATAACCCTAACAATAACCCTAACCCTAACCCTAACCCTAACCCTCCAACTCTTTAACACTATAACGGTAACCCTAACCCTAACCCTAACCATAGCCCTAACCCTACCAACTCTGTAACCCTATAACCCTATCCCAAACCATAAGAAACCTATAGAATTATAACTCTAACCCTAACCCTAACCCTAACCCTAACCCTACAACACTGTTCCACTATAACGGTAACCCTAACGCTAACCCTAACTCTAACCCTAACCCTAACCCTAGCCCTAAACCAACCAACTCTGTAACCCTTTGACCCCTACTCTAACCATAACCTTAAAGCAGTAATCCTACAACTCTGTAGCCCTATTATGGTAACCCTAACCTTAAATACCCTATAGAATTATGAACTTAACCCTAACCCTAACCCTAACCCAACCCAAACCCTATCCCTAACCCTAACCCTATAGCAGTAACCCTACAACTCTGTAACCGTATTACGGTAAGCCTAACCCTAAAAACCCTATAGAATTATAACCCTAACCCTAACCTTAACCCTAACCCTAACCATAACCCTAACCCTATAGTAGTGACCTGTCAACTCTGTAACCCTATAACCCTATCCCTATCCATAAAAAATCTATGGAAATATAACCCTAACACTAACCCTAACCCTAACAATAACCCTACAACTCTGCAACTTTATAACGGTAACCCTAACCCTAACCCTATAGTAGTAACCTGACAACTCTGAAACCCAATAACCCTATCCCTAACCAAAAAAAATCTAGAGAATTATAACCCTAACACTAACCCTAACCCTAACCCTAGCCCTAGCCCTACCAACTCTGTAACCCTATAACCCTATCCCTAACCATAAAAACACTATAGAATTATAACCCAAACACTATCCCTAACCCTAACCCTATAGCAGTAACCCTACATCTCTGTAACCCGATTATGGTAACCCTAACCCTAAAAACCGTATAGAATTATAACCCTAACCCTAACCCTAACCCTAACCTAACTCTGTAACCCTATGACCCCAACCCTAACCCTAACCAAATCAAATCTATAGAATTACAACCCTAACACTAACCCTGACCCTAACCCTACAACTCTGTAACATTATATCGGTAACCCTAACTCTAACCCTAACCCTAACCCTAACCTTAACCCTAGCCCTAGCCCTACCAACTCTGTAACCCTATAACCCTGTCTCTAACCATAAAAACTCAATTGAATCATAACCCCAACACTAACCCTAACCCTAAACCTAACCCTAACCCTCCAACTCTTTAACACTATAACGGTAACCCTAACCCTAACCCTAACCCTAACCATAGCACCTAACCCTACCAACTCTGTAACCCTATGACCCCTACCCTAACCCTAACCTTAAAGCAGTAATCCTACAACTCTGTAGCCCTATTATGGTAACCCTAACCTTAAATACCCTATAGAATTATGAACTTAACCCTAACCCTAACCCTAACCCAACCCAAACCCTATCCCTAACCCTAACCCTATAGCAGTAACCCTACAACTCTGTATCCGTATTAAGGGAAGCTTAACCCTAAAAACCCTATAGAATTATAACCCTAACCCTAACCTGAACCCTAACCCTAACCATAACCCTAACCCTATAGTAGTAACCTGTCAACTCTGTAACCCAATAACCCTATCCCTAACCAAAAAAAAATCTATAGAAATATAACCCTAACACTAACCCTAACCCTAACCCTAGCCCTAGCCCTACCAACTCTGTAACCCTATAACCCTATCCCTAACCATAAAAACACTATAGAATTATAACCCTAACACTATCCCTAACCGTAACCCTATAGCAGTAACCCTACATCTCTGTAACCCGATTATGGTAACCCTAACCCTAAAAACCGTATAGAATTATAACCCTAACCCTAACCCTAACCCTAACCCTAACCTAACTCTGTAACCCTATGACCCCAACCCTAACCCTAACCATATAAAATCTATAGAATTACAACACTAACCCTAACCCTAACCATAACCCTACAACTCTACAACTTTATAACGGTAACCCTAACCCTAACCCTGACCCTAACCCTATAGTAGTAACCTGACAAATCTGAAACCCAATAACCCTATCCCTAACCCAAAAAAATCTAGAGAATTATAACCCTAACACTAACCCTAACCCTAACCCTAGCCCTAGCCCTACCAACTCTGTAACCCTATAACCCTATCCCTAACCATAAAAACACTATAGAATTATAACCCTAACACTATCCCTAACTTTAACCCTATAGCAGTAACCCTACATCTCTGTAACCCGATTATGGTAACCCCAACCCTAAAAACCGTATAGAATTATAACCCTAACCCTAACCCTAACCCTATCCTAACTCTGTAACCCTATGACCCCAACCCTAACCCTAACCATATAAAATCTATAGAATTACAACCCTAACACTAACCCTGACCCTAACCCTACAACTCTGTAACATTATATCGGTAACCCTAACTCTAACCCTAGCCCTAGCCCTACCAACTCTGTAACCCTATAACCCTGTCTCTAACCATAAAAACCCCATTGAAACATAACCCTAACACTAACCCTAACCCTAAACCTAACCCTAACCCTCCAACTCTTTAACACTATAACGGTAACCCTAACCCTAACCCTAACCCTAACCATAGCCCTAACCCTACCAACTCTGTAACCCTATAACCCTATCCCAAACCATAAAAAACCTATAGAATTATAACTCTAACCCTAACCCTAACCCTAACCCTAACCCTAACCCTACAACACTGTTCCACTATAACGGTAACCCTAACGCTAACCCTAACTCTAACCCTAACCCTAACCCTAGCCCTAAACCAACCAACTCTGTAACCCTATGACCCCTACCCTAACCCTAACCTTAAAGCAGTAATCCTACAACTCTGTAGCCCTATTATGGTAACCCTAACCTTAAATACCCTATAGAATTATGAACTTAACCCTAACCCTAACCCTAACCCAACCCAAAACCTATCCCTAACCCTAACCCTATAGCAGTAACCCTACAACTCTGTAACCGTATTACGGTAACCCTAACCCTAAAAACCCTATAGAATTATAACCCTAACCCTAACCTTAACCCTAACCCTAACCCTAACCCTAACCCTAACCCTAACCCTAACCCTAACCCTAACCCTAACCCTAACCCTAACCCGATTATGGTAACTCTAACCCTAAAAACCGTATAGAATTATAACCCTAACCCTAACCCTAACCTAACTCTGTAACCCTATGACCCCAACCCTAACCCTAACCATATAAAATCTATAGAATTACAACCCTAACACTAACCCTGACCCTAACCCTACAACTCTGTAACATTATATCGGTAACCCTAACTCTAACCCTAACCCTAACCCTAACCCTAACCCTAACCCTAGCCCTAGCCCTACCAACTCTGTAACCCTATAACCCTGTCTCTAACCATAAAAACCCCATTGAATCATAACCCTAACACTAACCCTAACCCTAACCCTAACCCTAACCCTCCAACTCTTTAACACTATAACGGTAACCCTAATCCTAACCCTAACCCTAACCATAGCCCTAACCCTACCAACTCTGTAACCCTATAACCCTATCCCAAACCATAAAAAACCTATACAATTATAACTCTAACCCTAACCATACAACACTGTTCCACTATAACGGTAACCCTAACGCTAACCCTAACTCTAACCCTAACCCTAACCCTAGCCCTAAACCAACCAACTCTGTAACCCTATGACCCCTACCCTAACCCTAACCTTAAAGCAGTAATCCTACAACTCTGTAGCCCTATTATGGTAACCCTAACCTTAAATACCCTATAGAATTATAAACTTAACCCTAACCCTAACCCTAACCCAACCCAAACCCTATCCCTAACCCTAACCCTATAGCAGTAACCCTACAACTCTGTAACCGTATTACGGTAAGCCTAACCCTAAAAACCCTATAGAATTATAACCCTAACCCTAACCTTAACCCTAACCCTAACCATAACCCTAACCCTATAGTAGTGACCTGTCAACTCTGTAACCCTATAACCCTATCCCTATCCATAAAAAATCTATAGAAATATAACCCTAACACTAACCCTAACCCTAACCATAACCCTACAACTCTGCAACTTTATAACGGTAACCCTAACCCTAACCCTGACCCTAACCCTATAGTAGTAACCTGACAACTCTGAAACCCAATAACCCTATCCCTAACCAAAAAAAATCTAGAGAATTATAACCCTAACACTAACCCTAACCCTAACCCTAGCCCTAGCCCTACCAACTCTGTAACCCTATAACCCTATCCCTAACCATGAAAACACTATAGAATTATAACCCTAACACTATGCCTAACCCTAACCCTATAGCAGTAACCCTACATCTCTGTAACCCGATTATGGTAACCCTAACCCTAAAAACCGTATAGAATTATAACCCTAACCCTAACCCTAACCCTAACCCTAACCTAACTCTGTAACCCTATGACCCCAACCCTAACCCTAACCATATATAATCTATAGAATTACAACCCTAACACTAACCCTGACCCTAACCCTACAACTCTGTAACATTATATCGGTAACCCTAACTCTAACCCTAACCCTAACCCTAACCCTAGCCCTAGCCCTACCAACTCTGTAACCCTATAACCCTGTCTCTAACCATAAAAACCCCATTGAATCATAACCCTAACACTAACCCTAACCCTAACCCTAAGCCTAACCCTCCAACTCTTTAACACTATAACGGTAACCCTAACCCTAACCCTAACCCTAACCATAGCCCTAACCCTACCAACTCTGTAACCCTATAACCCTATCCCAAACCATAAAAAACCTATAGAATTATAACTCTAACCCTAACCCTAACCCTAACCCTAACCCTAAGCCAACCCAAACCCTATCCCTAACCCTAACCCTATAGCAGTAACCCTACAACTCTGTAACCGTATTACGGTAAGCCTAACCCTAAAAACCCTATAGAATTATAACCCTAACCCTAACCTTAACCCTAACCCTAACCATAACCCTAACCCTAAAGTAGTGATCTGTCAACTCTGTAACCCTATAACCCTATCCCTATCCATAAAAAATCTATAGAAATATAACCCCAACACTAAACCTAACCCTGACCATAACCCTATAGTAGTAACCTGACAACTCTGAAACCCAATAAACCTATCCCTAACCAAAAAAAATCTAGAGAATTATAACCCTAACACTAACCCTAACCCTAACCCTAGCCCTAGCACCAACCAACTCTGTAACCCTATAACCCTATCCCTAACCATAAAAACACTATAGAATTATAACCCTAACACTATCCCTAACCCTAACCCTATAGCAGTAACCCTACATCTCTGTAACCCGATTATGGTAACCCTAACCCTAAAAACCGTATAGAATTATAACCCTAACCTTAACCCTAACCCTAACCTAACTCTGTAACCCTATGACCCCAACCCTAACCCTAACCATATAAAATCTATAGAATTACAACCCTAACACTAACCCTGACCCTAACCCTACAACTCTGTAACATTATATCGGTAACCCTAACTCTAACCCTAACCCTAACCCTAACCCTAACCTTAACCCTAGCCCTAGCCCTACCAACTCTGTAACCCTATAACCCTGTCTCTAACCATAAAAACCCCATTGAATCATAACCCTAACACTAACCCTAACCCTAACCCTAACCCTAACCCTCCAACTCTTTAACACTATAACGGTAACCCTAACCCTAACCCTAACCCTAACCATAGCCCTAACCCTACCAACACTGTAACCCTATAACCCTATACCAAACCATAAAAAACCTATACAATTATAACTCTAACCCTAACCATACAACACTGTTCCACTATAACGGTAACCCTAACGCTAACCCTAACTCTAGCCCTAAACCAACCAACTCTGTAACCCTATGACCCCTACCCTAACCCTAACCTTAAAGCAGTAATCCTACAACTCTGTAGCCCTATTATGGTAACCCTAACCTTAAATACCCTATAGAATTATAAACTTAACCCTAACCCTAACCCTAACCCAACCCAAACCCTATCCCTAACCCTAACCCTATAGCAGTACCCCTTCAACTCTGTAACCGTATTACGGTAAGCCTAACCCTAAAAACCCTATAGAATTATAACCCTAACCCTAACCTTAACCCTAACCCTAACCATAACCCTAACCCTATAGTAGTGACCTGTCAACTCTGTAACCCTATAACCCTATCCCTATCCATAAAAAATCTAGAGAAATATAACCCTAACACTAACCCTAACCCTAACCATAACCCTACAACTCTGCAACTTTATAACGGTAACCCTAACCCTAACCCTGACCCTAACCCTATAGTAGTAACCTGACAACTCTGAAACCCAATAACCCTATCCCTAACCAAAAAAAATCTAGAGAATTATAACCCTAACACTAACCCTAACCCTAACCCTAGCCCTAGCCCTACCAACTCTGTAACCCTATAACCCTATCCCTAACCATAAAAACACTATAGAATTATAACCCTAACACTATCCCTAACCCTAACCCTATAGCAGTAACCCTACATCTCTGTAACCCGATTATGGTAACCCTGACCCTAAAAACCGAATAGAATTATAACCCTAACCCTAACCCTAACCTAACTCTGTAACCCTATGACCCCAACCCTAACCCTAACCATATAAAATCTATAGAATTACAACCCTAACACTAACCCTGACCCTAACCCTACAACTCTGTAACATTATATCGGTAACCCTAACTCTAACCCTAACCCTAACCCTAACGCTAACCCTAACCCTAGCCCTAGCCCTACCAACTCTGTAACCCTATAACCCTGTCTCTAACCATAAAAACCCCATTGAATCATAACCCTAACACTAACCCTAACCCTAACCCTAACCCTAACCCTAACCCTAACACTATAACGGTAACCCTAACCCTAACCCTAACACTAACCATAGCCCTAACCCTACCAACTCTGTAACCCTATAACCCTATCCCTAACCATAAAAACACTATAGAATTATAACCCTAACACTGACCCTAACCCTAACCCTAGCCCTAGCACCAACCAACTCTGAAACCCTATAACCCTATCCCTAACCATAAAAACACTATAGAATTATAACCCTAACCCTAACCCTAACACTGACCATAACCCTATAGTAGTAACCTGACAACTCTGAAACCCAATAAACCTATCCCTAACCAAAAAAAATCTAGAGAATTATAACCCTAACACTAACCCTAACCCTAACCCTAGCCCTAGCACCAACCAACTCTGTAACCCTATAACCCTATCCCTAACCATAAAAACACTATAGAATTATAACCCTAACACTACCCCTAACCCTAACCCTAACCCTACAACACTGTTCCACTATAACGGTAACCCTAACGCTAACCCTAACTCTAACCCTAACCCTAACCCTAGCCCTAAACCAACCAACTCTGTAACCCTATGACCCCTACCCTAACCCTAACCTTAGAGCAGTAATCCTACAACTCTGTAGCCCTATTATGGTAACCCTAACCTTAAATACCCTATAGAATTATGAACTTAACCCTAACCCTAACCCTAACCCAACCCAAACCCTATCCTTAACCCTAACCCTATAGCAGTAACCCTACAACTCTGTAACCGTATTACGGTAAGCCTAACCCTAAAAACCCTATAGAATTATAACCCTAACCCTAACCTTAACCCTAACCCTAACCATAACCCTAACCCTATAGTAGTGACCTGTCAACTCTGTAACCCTATAACCCTATCCCTATCCATAAAAAATCTATAGAAATATAACCCTAACACTAACCCTAACCCTAACCATAACCCTACAACTCTGCAACTTTATAACGGTAACCCTAACCCTAACCCTGACCCTAACCCTATAGTAGTAACCTGACAACTCTGAAACCCAATAAACCTATCCCTAACCAAAAAAAATCTAGAGAATTATAACCCTAACACTAACCCTAACCCTAACCCTAGCCCTAGCATCAACCAACTCTGTAACCCTATAACCCTATCCCTAACCATAAAAACACTATAGAATTATAACCCTAACACTATCCCTAACCCTAACCCTATAGCAGTAACCCTACATCTCTGTAACCCGATTATGGTAACCCTAACCCTAAAAACCGTATAGAATTATAACCCTAACCCTAACCCTAACCCTAACCTAACTCTGTAACCCTTTGACCCCAACCCTAACCCTAACCATATAAAATCTATAGAATTACAACCCTAACACTAACCCTGACCCTAACCCTACAACTCTGTAACATTATATCGGTAACCCTAACTCTAACCCTAACCCTAACCCTAACCCTAACCCTAACCCTAGCCCTAGCCCTACCAACTCTGTAACCCTATAACTCTATCCCAAACCATAAAAAACCTATAGAATTATAACACTAACCCTAACCCTAACCCTAACCCTAACCCTACAACACTGTTCCACTATAACGGTAACCCTAACCCTAACCCTAACCCTAACCATAGCCCTAACCCTACCAACTCTGCAACCCTATAACCCTATCCCAAACCATAGAAAACCTATAGAATTATAACTCTAACCCTAACCCTAACCCTAACCCTAACCCTACAACACTGTTCCACTACAACGGTAACCCTAACGCTAACCCTAACTCTAACCCTAACCCTAACCCTAGCCCTAAACCAACCAACTCTGTAACCCTATGACCCCTACCCTAACCCTAACCTTAAAGCAGTAATCCTACAACTCTGTAGCCCTATTATGGTAACCCTAACCTTAAATACCCTATAGAATTATGAACTTAACCCTAACCCTAACCCTAACCCAACCCAAACCCTATCCCTAACCCTAACCCTATAGCAGTAACCCTACAACTCTGTAACCGTATTACGGTAAGCCTAACCCTAAAAACCCTATAGAATTATAACCCTAACCCTAACCTTAACCCTAACCCTAACCATAACCCTAACCCTATAGTAGTGACCTGTCAACTCTGTAACCCTATAACCCTATCCCTATCCATAAAAAATCTATAGAAATATAACCCTAACACTAACCCTAACCCTAACCATAACCCTACAACTCTGCAACTTTATAACGGTAACCCTAACCCTAACCCTGACCCTAACCCTATAGTAGTAACCTGACAACTCTGAAACCCAATAACCCTATCCCTAACCAAAAAAAATCTAGAGAATTATAACCCTAACACTAACCCTAACCCTAACCCTAGTCCTAGCCCTACCAACTCTGTAACCCTATAACCCTATCCCTAACCATAAAAACACTATAGAATTATAACCCTAACACTATGCCTAACCCTAACCCTATAGCAGTAACCCTACATCTCTGTAACCCGATTATGGTAACCCTAACCCTAAAAACCGTATAGAATTATAACCCTAACCCTAACCCTAACCCTAACCCTAACCTAACTCTGTAACCCTATGACCCCAACCCTAACCCTAACCATATATAATCTATAGAATTACAACCCTAACACTAACCCTGACCCTAACCCTACAACTCTGTAACATTATATCGGTAACCCTAACTCTAACCCTAACCCTAACCCTAACCCTAGCCCTAGCCCTACCAACTCTGTAACCCTATAACCCTGTCTCTAACCATAAAAACCCCATTGAATCATAACCCTAACACTAACCCTAACCCTAACCCTAAGCCTAACCCTCCAACTCTTTAACACTATAACGGTAACCCTAACCCTAACCCTAACCCTAACCATAGCCCTAACCCTACCAACTCTGTAACCCTATAACCCTATCCCAAACCATAAAAAACCTATAGAATTATAACTCTAACCCTAACCCTAACCCTAACCCTAACCCTAAGCCAACCCAAACCCTATCCCTAACCCTAACCCTATAGCAGTAACCCTACAACTCTGTAACCGTATTACGGTAAGCCTAACCCTAAAAACCCTATAGAATTATAACCCTAACCCTAACCTTAACCCTAACCCTAACCATAACCCTAACCCTAAAGTAGTGACCTGTCAACTCTGTAACCCTATAACCCTATCCCTATCCATAAAAAATCTATAGACATATAACCCCAACACTAACCCTAACCCTGACCATAACCCTATAGTAGTAACCTGACAACTCTGAAACCCAATAAACCTATCCCTAACCAAAAAAAAATCTAGAGAATTATAACCCTAACACTAACCCTAACCCTAACCCTAGCCCTAGCCCTACCAACTCTGTAACCCTATAACCCTATCCCTGACCCTAAAAACCGAATAGAATTATAACCCTAACCCTAACCCTAACCTAACTCTGTAACCCTATGACCCCAACCCTAACCCTAACCATATAAAATCTATAGAATTACAACCCTAACACTAACCCTGACCCTAACCCTACAACTCTGTAACATTATATCGGTAACCCTAACTCTAACCCTAACCCTAACCCTAACGCTAACCCTAACCCTAGCCCTAGCCCTACCAACTCTGTAACCCTATAACCCTGTCTCTAACCATAAAAACCCCATTGAATCATAACCCTAACACTAACCCTAACCCTAACCCTAACCCTAACCCTAACCCTAACACTATAACGGTAACCCTAACCCTAACCCTAACACTAACCATAGCCCTAACCCTACCAACTCTGTAACCCTATAACCCTATCCCTAACCATAAAAACACTATAGAATTATAACCCTAACACTGACCCTAACCCTAACCCTAGCCCTAGCACCAACCAACTCTGTAACCCTATAACCCTATCCCTAACCATAAAAACACTATAGAATTATAACCCTAACCCTAACCCTAACACTGACCATAACCCTATAGTAGTAACCTGACAACTCTGAAACCCAATAAACCTATCCCTAACCAAAAAAAATCTAGAGAATTATAACCCTAACACTAACCCTAACCCTAACCCTAGCCCTAGCACCAACCAACTCTGTAACCCTATAACCCTATCCCTAACCATAAAAACACTATAGAATTATAACCCTAACACTACCCCTAACCCTAACCCTAACCCTACAACACTGTTCCACTATAACGGTAACCCTAACGCTAACCCTAACTCTAACCCTAACCCTAACCCTAGCCCTAAACCAACCAACTCTGTAACCCTATGACCCCTACCCTAACCCTAACCTTAGAGCAGTAATCCTACAACTCTGTAGCCCTATTATGGTAACCCTAACCTTAAATACCCTATAGAATTATGAACTTAACCCTAACCCTAACCCTAACCCAACCCAAACCCTATCCCTAACCCTAACCCTATAGCAGTAACCCTACAACTCTGTAACCGTATTACGGTAAGCCTAACCCTAAAAACCCTATAGAATTATAACCCTAACCCTAACCTTAACCCTAACCCTAACCATAACCCTAACCCTATAGTAGTGACCTGTCAACTCTGTAACCCTATAACCCTATCCCTATCCATAAAAAATCTATAGAAATATAACCCTAACACTAACCCTAACCCTAACCATAACCCTACAACTCTGCAACTTTATAACGGTAACCCTAACCCTAACCCTGACCCTAACCCTATAGTAGTAACCTGACAACTCTGAAACCCAATAAACCTATCCCTAACCAAAAAAAATCTAGAGAATTATAACCCTAACACTAACCCTAACCCTAACCCTAGCCCTAGCATCAACCAACTCTGTAACCCTATAACCCTATCCCTAACCATAAAAACACTATAGAATTATAACCCTAACACTATCCCTAACCCTAACCCTATAGCAGTAACCCTACATCTCTGTAACCCGATTATGGTAACCCTAACCCTAAAAACCGTATAGAATTATAACCCTAACCCTAACCCTAACCCTAACCTAACTCTGTAACCCTTTGACCCCAACCCTAACCCTAACCATATAAAATCTATAGAATTACAACCCTAACACTAACCCTGACCCTAACCCTACAACTCTGTAACATTATATCGGTAACCCTAACTCTAACCCTAACCCTAACCCTAACCCTAACCCTAACCCTAGCCCTAGCCCTACCAACTCTGTAACCCTATAACTCTATCCCAAACCATAAAAAACCTATAGAATTATAACACTAACCCTAACCCTAACCCTAACCCTAACCCTACAACACTGTTCCACTATAACGGTAACCCTAACCCTAACCCTAACCCTAACCATAGCCCTAACCCTACCAACTCTGCAACCCTATAACCCTATCCCAAACCATAGAAAACCTATAGAATTATAACTCTAACCCTAACCCTAACCCTAACCCTAACCCTACAACACTGTTCCACTACAACGGTAACCCTAACGCTAACCCTAACTCTAACCCTAACCCTAACCCTAGCCCTAAACCAACCAACTCTGTAACCCTATGACCCCTACCCTAACCCTAACCTTAAAGCAGTAATCCTACAACTCTGTAGCCCTATTATGGTAACCCTAACCTTAAATACCCTATAGAATTATGAACTTAACCCTAACCCTAACCCTAACCCAACCCAAACCCTATCCCTAACCCTAACCCTATAGCAGTAACCCTACAACTCTGTAACCGTATTACGGTAAGCCTAACCCTAAAAACCCTATAGAATTATAACCCTAACCCTAACCTTAACCCTAACCCTAACCATAACCCTAACCCTATAGTAGTGACCTGTCAACTCTGTAACCCTATAACCCTATCCCTATCCATAAAAAATCTATAGAAATATAACCCTAACACTAACCCTAACCCTAACCATAACCCTACAACTCTGCAACTTTATAACGGTAACCCTAACCCTAACCCTGACCCTAACCCTATAGTAGTAACCTGACAACTCTGAAACCCAATAACCCTATCCCTAACCAAAAAAAATCTAGAGAATTATAACCCTAACACTAACCCTAACCCTAACCCTAGTCCTAGCCCTACCAACTCTGTAACCCTATAACCCTATCCCTAACCATAAAAACACTATAGAATTATAACCCTAACACTATGCCTAACCCTAACCCTATAGCAGTAACCCTACATCTCTGTAACCCGATTATGGTAACCCTAACCCTAAAAACCGTATAGAATTATAACCCTAACCCTAACCCTAACCCTAACCCTAACCTAACTCTGTAACCCTATGACCCCAACCCTAACCCTAACCATATATAATCTATAGAATTACAACCCTAACACTAACCCTGACCCTAACCCTACAACTCTGTAACATTATATCGGTAACCCTAACTCTAACCCTAACCCTAACCCTAACCCTAGCCCTAGCCCTACCAACTCTGTAACCCTATAACCCTGTCTCTAACCATAAAAACCCCATTGAATCATAACCCTAACACTAACCCTAACCCTAACCCTAAGCCTAACCCTCCAACTCTTTAACACTATAACGGTAACCCTAACCCTAACCCTAACCCTAACCATAGCCCTAACCCTACCAACTCTGTAACCCTATAACCCTATCCCAAACCATAAAAAACCTATAGAATTAAAACTCTAACCCTAACCCTAACCCTAACCCTAACCCTAAGCCAACCCAAACCCTATCCCTAACCCTAACCCTATAGCAGTAACCCTACAACTCTGTAACCGTATTACGGTAAGCCTAACCCTAAAAACCCTATAGAATTATAACCCTAACCCTAACCTTAACCCTAACCCTAACCATAACCCTAACCCTAAAGTAGTGACCTGTCAACTCTGTAACCCTATAACCCTATCCCTATCCATAAAAAATCTATAGACATATAACCCCAACACTAACCCTAACCCTGACCATAACCCTATAGTAGTAACCTGACAACTCTGAAACCCAATAAACCTATCCCTAACCAAAAAAAATCTAGAGAATTATAACCCTAACACTAACCCTAACCCTAACCCTAGCCCTAGCACCAACCAACTCTGTAACCCTATAACCCTATCCCTAACCATAAAAACACTATAGAATTATAACCCTAACACTATCCCTAACCCTAACCCTAACCCTACAACACTGTTCCACTATAACGGTAACCCTAACACTAACCCTATCCCTAACCATAACCCTACAACTCTGCAACTTTATAACGGTAACCCTAACCCTAACCCTGACCCTAACCCTATAGTAGTAACCTGACAACTCTGAAACCCAATAACCCTATCCCTAACCATAAAAACACTATAGAATTATAACCCTAACACTATCCCTAACCCTAACCCTATAGCAGTAACCCTACATCTCTGTAACCCGATTATGGTAACCCTAACCCTAAAAACCGTATAGAATTATAACCCTAACCTTAACCCTAACCCTAACCTAACTCTGTAACCCTATGACCCCAACCCTAACCCTAACCATATAAAATCTATAGAATTACAACCCTAACACTAACCCTGACCCTAACCCTACAACTCTGTAACATTATATCGGTAACCCTAACTCTAACCCTAACCCTAACCCTAACCCTAACCTTAACCCTAGCCCTAGCCCTACCAACTCTGTAACCCTATAACCCTGTCTCTAACCATAAAAACCCCATTGAATCATAACCCTAACACTAACCCTAACCCTAACCCTAACCCTAACCCTCCAACTCTTTAACACTATAACGGTAACCCTAACCCTAACCCTAACCCTAACCATAGCCCTAACCCTACCAACACTGTAACCCTATAACCCTATCCCAAACCATAAAAAACCTATACAATTATAACTCTAACCCTAACCATACAACACTGTTCCACTATAACGGTAACCCTAACGCTAACCCTAACTCTAGCCCTAAACCAACCAACTCTGTAACCCTATGACCCCTACCCTAACCCTAACCTTAAAGCAGTAATCCTACAACTCTGTAGCCCTATTATGGTAACCCTAACCTTAAATACCCTATAGAATTATAAACTTAACCCTAACCCTAACCCTAACCCAACCCAAACCCTATCCCTAACCCTAACCCTATAGCAGTACCCCTTCAACTCTGTAACCGTATTACGGTAAGCCTAACCCTAAAAACCCTATAGAATTATAACCCTAACCCTAACCTTAACCCTAACCCTAACCATAACCCTAACCCTATAGTAGTGACCTGTCAACTCTGTAACCCTATAACCCTATCCCTATCCATAAAAAATCTAGAGAAATATAACCCTAACACTAACCCTAACCCTAACCATAACCCTACAACTCTGCAACTTTATAACGGTAACCCTAACCCTAACCCTGACCCTAACCCTATAGTAGTAACCTGACAACTCTGAAACCCAATAACCCTATCCCTAACCAAAAAAAATCTAGAGAATTATAACCCTAACACTAACCCTAACCCTAACCCTAGCCCTAGCCCTACCAACTCTGTAACCCTATAACCCTATCCCTAACCATAAAAACACTATAGAATTATAACCCTAACACTATCCCTAACCCTAACCCTATAGCAGTAACCCTACATCTCTGTAACCCGATTATGGTAACCCTGACCCTAAAAACCGAATAGAATTATAACCCTAACCCTAACCCTAACCTAACTCTGTAACCCTATGACCCCAACCCTAACCCTAACCATATAAAATCTATAGAATTACAACCCTAACACTAACCCTGACCCTAACCCTACAACTCTGTAACATTATATCGGTAACCCTAACTCTAACCCTAACCCTAACCCTAACGCTAACCCTAACCCTAGCCCTAGCCCTACCAACTCTGTAACCCTATAACCCTGTCTCTAACCATAAAAACCCCATTGAATCATAACCCTAACACTAACCCTAACCCTAACCCTAACCCTAACCCTAACCCTAACACTATAACGGTAACCCTAACCCTAACCCTAACACTAACCATAGCCCTAACCCTACCAACTCTGTAACCCTATAACCCTATCCCTAACCATAAAAACACTATAGAATTATAACCCTAACACTGACCCTAACCCTAACCCTAGCCCTAGCACCAACCAACTCTGTAACCCTATAACCCTATCCCTAACCATAAAAACACTATAGAATTATAACCCTAACCCTAACCCTAACACTGACCATAACCCTATAGTAGTAACCTGACAACTCTGAAACCCAATAAACCTATCCCTAACCAAAAAAAATCTAGAGAATTATAACCCTAACACTAACCCTAACCCTAACCCTAGCCCTAGCACCAACCAACTCTGTAACCCTATAACCCTATCCCTAACCATAAAAACACTATAGAATTATAACCCTAACACTACCCCTAACCCTAACCCTAACCCTACAACACTGTTCCACTATAACGGTAACCCTAACGCTAACCCTAACTCTAACCCTAACCCTAACCCTAGCCCTAAACCAACCAACTGTGTAACCCTATGACCCCTACCCTAACCCTAACCTTAGAGCAGTAATCCTACAACTCTGTAGCCCTATTATGGTAACCCTAACCTTAAATACCCTATAGAATTATGAACTTAACCCTAACCCTAACCCTAACCCAACCCAAACCCTATCCCTAACCCTAACCCTATAGCAGTAACCCTACAACTCTGTAACCGTATTACGGTAAGCCTAACCCTAAAAACCCTATAGAATTATAACCC